>NC_089735.1:10265106-10417234 GCF_035083965.1 Branchiostoma lanceolatum
AATTTCTGAACCGGCACTAGGTGTCAAATAGGTAAATTTCTATTTTGATATAGCTGTAACCAAATCTAACTGCATTGTGCCCATGTTTCTTAAAAACAACTTAGTGGGATTACGAATACTACAGAATTATGAAACTTCGCAAAAGAACAAATGTTAACTGCTTCTAATGTCTGGTAAACCATGTTCATATTCATGGACAGAATAACACTTGTCGATATCTCGTTGTAATGGCAAGATTTATTTTATGCAAATCTTATCTTACTTACACCTTTGGCCCCTAAGTGACCCCATGTCTTAAAGAAACCTTAAACATATCATGCAAAGTATTGATTGGTCTACCGCATATCGCTAAGACACCTTAAGTATCAGTTTCAAGAAAGTTTATGTGCAAATGGGATCCTTATGACTTCGGTCAGACAAATTGTTACTTAAGCAACGCCTCATTACAACTCAATCACAGTAATGCTTCTGGCGAGCGTGCGGTTTGATTAAATCAATACATTAAGCTAAAGATGTAACTCGCACCCTTTTCATTCGGTCGATGTTGCCATTCTTAACATGTAGATAATCAACGTGCGTTTTATAAACCTCCCCGTTTCCATCAGTTCTAACTTAGTTCTTAGTAAGTATCAGACAGTACAGATGGTAATATCCAAACCTTTGCAAATGAAGATGATAAAAGCAGCATCCATTAGGCCTAAGCAGTGTATTCCCCAGAAGGGCATATTCATTTCCTCTCACATATCCTGTTATTGCTTCAGTAGAATGTCAAGGGTGTGCATACAGGTATGTTACAATAGTTACATATACTTTAAGCATTCCAGGAAACTTCATTAGCGAGCACGAGGCATGCACTTAAGGGACCAAAAGAGCCATTTTTAAAAGACCTTTCTACAAAAGCACCGTTAACGAATGCGCGTGCATGACCATGCATACAATGTTTAAGATAATTGGTACCAAGCAAAACGCTCCACATAAACAATGTTATTATATTTCATTTTCACGCCCGCGTATAATGAATCCATTTTTCATTTCCTGCCATTTTCACAAGCAGTACCGTCCTTGGCAATGAAAGTTGCTTTTAGTATGGTAAGCAACAACTCCGAACTATTTTGACATACAGACAGACACGTGGCTGCTCTAGGGTGTTAGATTACTGATAGCTATAAGGTCTTCTGACCAAGGTTTTTTTTAGAACTCGAAAAGTACTCAGATGTAGTGGTATCTGATGGAAGGCTGTGTCGGTGATTACGGCTGTTGTCTTAGAACCTAATGGTTCTGGGTTCGAATCTTTAGCATGCCCCAAGTGTGTGCCCTTGGGAAAGGCACAAAACGCCTATTTCCTCCATTAATCTAGGTGGAAATGAGTACCTAGCTTCGGTTAGGGATGTCCTCTTGGACGGGACGTAAAGCCGAAGGTTCCGTGTTTGAGGAGAGCCACACCTAAAGCTTTTTATCTAAATATTCCACCGCAATTGGCGAAAAAAACGCGAGGGTCTATCCCGGTGTATGAGTGGGTCAAACCTTGCAGTCCAGTCTAACGCACCTTGTGTGAGGGACGTTCAATGTCCGGCTAACAGATGTAAGTAGTTTCAAGCATTCTGTCCATCTTTTTATTCAGCATTGCGCCTGTAATGTCTGAGACTAGTATTAGACAGAATGTCAAGACCATGGTGGGGGTTCTAGAACTGCACTGTATCTTACAGTCGTAAAAATTCAAGCTATTTAAGGAAGCTTCCGGGACTATGTTGACATAGACACCCTGTATCGACATCTTTGCCTTTGTTCTTAAGTTAAGACCGTTAAATCCCACGTTGTGCATCAAATAAACGTGCCAGGGGCGAAATCACTTTAGGCGGAATGTTTCAGGCACCTCTGCGACGGAAGGGATTCAAGCTGTCTTTTATATATAAACTACAAGCGACAAGAGCGTTGAAAAAGGCTCAATCACAAGTGGGGAGAGGGGGCATGTGTGCGCCTACTTGCGTCTGTGTATGTTTGTGTTCACGTACATCATTCAAAACCTCACCAAATTATACGACAGACGGGCATAAAATCAAAACATATGTCCCGTCACTTACAGACGAGTAAAATTTAAAGGGAAAATATCACATCTCACATATATGTTCACCCTTGGAAGCCAAAGGGCCGATTATACTGCAAAAATCTAGTAGCTTAACTTTTTTTTAGGTGTTGTGTCTGAGAGCTTGGACGGGGCAATGTTTGGACATCCGAAAAAATGCTGGCTCATTTCCAAACTATAGATCAATAGATGATAATGCTAAATCCTACGTTGCAAAGCCTTCACAAAAAGAAACCACGAAGTATGGATATAAATAGCCATGGAGGTAGGAGCATCAATTAATCCATTTCTTCTTGTACCGCATCTACATATTAGTGTTATTAGACTGTTAATGCCACTTATCAGTCAGACGCCCATACGTGTTTCATTTAATAGCTTTGGTGGGATTACAGTATCATATTCCCTGTAAATTTGATTAGGAGTACCGGTAAACGGTGGGAAATTAAATCTGGATAAATGAATCTCATTAGGAAACACGGAATTGACTTGGCAACGTACAGGGTAAAGTATTTATAAGACGCCATACGTATACCCTGCTATCCTCGAATTGATATTTCGAAAGTTGGCGCGACGAGAATTTTCGATGAGGGTGTCTAGCTGAATGCCATGACAGTGAAGCATCCTTATCACTTTTGAAGAGAGTTAAAACTGGAATGAAATGTCGAATGTCGAAAGAAAATGTATAGAGTTAATCTTTGGTGTTTTACGCCAACTTTCTGTTCGTGCAATTATTGGAAAATTTATACCCGCACCACCATGCTTTGATCACATCACATATGGTATTTCAGTTGACGCCATGAAATAACAAATCCAATCCAACTTCAATGCAACAGTAATGAGATCATAAAAGAAGTTCCCTTCCAGTGGGTTCAATTTATTTCCTAATTCCCGCACTACTTGTCGTATTGCAGAAAGAGATGGAAGTGCACTAAAAAAAGTTTGAAGTACCAGCCAATGATAACTGCATAACACATATGTCTAGAGGGTTGTGCTGATTTCAACTCTTATCCGTCAAAATAAAAAGTCGCAGAACAAAACTTCTCAAACTCACGTTAACTCGGGCGTAGTGAGATAGTCATCACGTTTTAGTGATTCTTATCTCAGTACTCTTTTTGAGGCAGCAGCTTTAATTACGTCCAAAACCTATGCCCAAAGGCTGCCTTACAAGTCGTTGCTGCATGCTTAACGTTTTGAAATTATTCAGAGCATGCAGACCACGTTCCTCACGTTAACAAAACCGCCACACTTCAGATAGTAACGAATGCTAAGGCTTATCCGTTACCAGTATGCAGAAGCCAATTACTCACAACAGTTTGTCATTCGCCTTCAGTGTATTTCATCAAAAGAGGAACTCTTCAAAAGGAATCCCATTATTTCTAAAAGGAGAATCCATCGGGTGTGGGTGGCAGGAAGCGTCAAATCTTTGTCGCCACAGAAGCTCATTGAGTTGCTTCTTCAAAAGCTATGTGTGGCGCCGCGTCTATGTTTTTGACATAATATGATAAATGATTGAAGCAAGTGAATTTTAAATCAAAGGTTTTAAAGCTTACATGAAGCCTATTTCCTGTCAACATGAATATTGATGAGTTAGTAATTGTATTCTGTCTGGTGGATTCTAATTTGATCTGGCACACAGCTTTCTCTATCTCTCTTGTTTCTCAGAAGATCACTTAAGGCCTATTATTACTTGATGAATGATCTTCTTGTACGAATAACAGAAACAGTGGTCTTGTCTACTTGGCAATGCTAAAACTCGTTTTCTTGCATGATGACGCCCGCTAGCTGTCTGTGTAGTCGAGATAGCAAAACTCTTATTTTATAAAGGTCTGCTTATTTGTGTTGAAATAGTATATAAAGAAAGACTGGTTGCAACTGCATGCAAGGCTTTTTCATGGTAGTCAATGAAAGTACACGTACATTTGTCCTTTCTTATCATCTTTGGTAGACTACTACTAATACATACTATAGCAAAGGCTATTTAAGATGAATTAGTTATTTACTCCAAGGAAACAAGACTGCTTCACGTTACTAGCGCGAAGTCGCCCTCCTTGGTAACGTTACTGTATTTCCGTAAGGGCTGAGCAAAAAATCACCGAAATGAACCCTACTCCTTCGTTGGAAAAGACAGTCAAGTTACCCTATTGACACCTGAAGGAGGTAGCCCCGCCAATGTGTTGGCATATATCACCCAGGGATCTAATACTACCTACATAGACTGCGTCATTATGAGGCCAGATCAAACAGACAGACAACCATTAGTCACCTAATGTACCACCTACTGGCTGAGTACGATCGCACTTTAGCAATCCATTCCCCCATGACTGTGTATTATTCAACGCTGTTACATAACAAGCAGTAGATCATAATGGCAATTGAACATGTCCCCTGATGCACAGTTTTTAAAAAGGTGCAGTAAGGCTATTCATTTTGTAGGGAGGTTCTAGCAATCATGGAGCAAATGGCAGTACTTTAGAGAGAAACGTCGGTAACGTTAACTCAATGTCGCCATTAAATTTACTACATCTTTTAGGGGTACCCGGGTGTCCTCAGACCTGCTCAATGCAGCAAGCTGATCAGCGCCAATTTACTGTAGGAATGGTTTCATTTGCACTTGTGCTGAACCATGCCTCCATAAGTTTGCAGATCGTTTGACAAACTCTCTTCTTCATCCACTTTGCTGGCTGCAACCTTTTTATATTTTGACATGTTTAAACTACATCAAAATATCTCCGTCTGTGGGCATAGTGAAGTGAACAGAATCCAAAATAATAAGGGAAAATCCATTTTATTCCCTTTTTTTCGACTTGAAAATTAGAATATGAAGTTATCTATTTTATGGAATTGCAGCCGTTTTGGCTTGTTATCGAGGATTCCAAGAAATGTATATCTAAATATTCGAGACATATTGAGGCATTTGACTCAAACAGAGTCTTGATTATTCAGCCAAGTAGGGTGGATTTCTGAAATTTGAAGGGGAACATACATGGATTTTGAGTCAAATGACTCAAGGATCTTCGAGTCATTTGACTCAAAGTCCTCGAGTCATCTGACTCAAAACGGGGGACTTTGATTCATTTGACTCGAAACGGGGGACATTGAGTCATTTGACTCAAAACGGGGGACTTTGAAACATTTGACTCAAAGCGGGAGACTTCGAGTCATTTGACTCAAAGTCCTCGAGTCATTTGACTCAAAGTCTTTGAGTCAAATGACTCATAACGGGGACTTTGATTCATTTGACTCGAAACGGGGGACATTGAGTCATTTGACTCAAAACGGGGGACTTTGAAACATTTGACCCAAAGCGGGAGACTTCGAGTCATTTGACTCAAAGTCCTCGAGTCATTTGACTCAAAGTCTTTGAGTCAAATGACTCATAACGGGGGACTTTGAATCATTTAATTCGAAACGGGGGACATTGAGTCATTTGACTCAAAACGGGGGACTTTGAAACATTTGACTCAAAGCGGGAGACTTCGATTCATTTGTCTCAAAACGGGGAGAACACGAGCAAATTCAGACGGAGCTAGTAAAACATGGTGGAGCTCAATTATTCATGGCTTATTGAATAGGAATTACAACCGAATTACTTGATACAAAAACCCTGCCAATTTCAATAATTCTTAATACAGTTACTAGGTAGATGCGCAATAGTTCCGAGCAAAATGTCCAAGTATGAAATAGTTGCCCTTAACTGTGTCTCCACATAAGATTGGCACAAAATCTAATATGAAATGTGTGCTACAAACATGCCTTTGCTGGATCCTGTACAAAAGAAGGACGCAATATGATTAATGGACAAAGGCCTTTGCAAAATCATACTGTATTTTATTTAATAGATGACGTGCCTATGGCTGTTGATATCATAGAAAAGGGTTTAAAACAAACAAGATTATTGCATGTTCTGAGATGAAGGACTTTGCCATGTGGAATGCGACAAAATTGTCCACAGAAATAAGTTAATAGCAGAAAAGAAAATAAGCTAACCGAAAAGTAAGTAGATAACTAGATAGAAAAACTACACTCCTAATCCCAGGTACCAGAACATGATAGCCATGTGCAACATGTAACAGAAAACCAGTCGTATACTCATAACCAAGTATTATTTAAATGCCTACAACCGACAAGAACACCAGCGTGTCTCAATACCCGGGTGTAAAAATGGAAACGTTGATGAACTTTTCAAAGTGCACATCACTTAATGTCCGTTTTGATCTAACTAACCTTTAACCAACTCCTTATCGACAAACACTAGAAACAGTTGTTCACATCAAAGAACCCAGCACGGTGTGACTATGTGACTAAGAAAACAATCATAAATGTTCATGTTAGACACTGTTCAGTCTTGAGCACTTATGGCATTCCAAGCTTTTTCCAATTCTGTAGATGGCAAAGACATATTTGGTGCCATTTCAACAGTGGTAATGATGTCATTATAGTTAAAGCTCTGTGGGGGAACTGGCTTGTTGTTCAGGGTTTCAGGTACAAACTTTCCGCCACTATGCACAAACCAGCTAAGGCGCAGGCGCTGCTTCACTGGATCATCGCCTATGACTTTGCCAAACCACGGCTCTTTGTCTTCGCCCTCATTAGCCGATCCACAGACAACCACGAATGTTCCGATTGCATACCGAGGCTCCTGTTAACGGAAACGTAAAAACGCTTTAAAAGTAGCACATTAGCTGTGCTTCGATTTATACATGATGATATAAATCACAGAGGAACACACACACAAACACACACACACACAAACACACATGTACACACACGTGTATCACGTATCTATACACACCCACTTACTCACACACGCAAACAGCATTATATATACTTGTACACTATTGCACACCCACCCACACCCACCCACACACCCACACACCCACACAACCAAATATGCATTTACACAAACAAAATGTCATATATATATATATATTATATATACACATACACACAGTATTATATACACTTACACACACATACACACACACACAAACACACACACATATATATATATATATATATATACCACTGCATTCTGTTTCGTCTTTTTCCTTGCTGGATCCTGTGCAAAAGGAAGACGCAATGTGATCAATGAACAGCAAATTGTGTAAGGCCAAACCATTGTAAATCGCAACCAAACCCATGCTGTATTTCATTTAATAAATGACGTGCCTACACCTGCCTGTTCATATTTTTTTAAAGTCTTGTTTATACGCGACTTAACAAACCAATGCATACCAAACCAAGCTATGATCTGATTCAACCCTTCTTCAAAAATCTGCTTTAATACATTGACTCTGCCTACCGAAGTTTTTCCTTTATCTGTGCTCTTCCTCTTGTTGCTGTGAAAACAAAACATTACAATGATTATGCCTTCATTAATTTTCGAAATCTATTTACAGGGTCTACGGACAATGTTGTGCGTCTTAAATGACAAGCTTGCAACGACTTGATTCCATGTACTGTGTTCCCAATAGCGCAACAATGACTAGAGCCAAGACAGTTTTTTTTTCTTTTGGGATTACTCATTAACATACAAGACTATGCACATCATACCATAACGTTAGAGCTTTAAACCCTCCTCTCATTGGACCCGCGGCAAGCTGGCGGCGTCGCTTAGTCCTAAACCGGATGTTTGTTACCCTTGACTTTATAATGAGAATATCATTTAAAACGTACGAGTGTGAACAGAAAGACATCACAACACATAACGCTGATTTTTGTAGATGGGATTCGTTGAGTGCTTTGTCAATTCGTTCGGCCGCAGCGACGCCAGGGTCCAGTGAGAGGGGGGATTAAGTGCCAGAGGGAAATTAGTAGTTGCTTGGACATAGTCTACTGTGGATTGTCCTATTCTGACCTTTTGCGCTTTTGCTCTTCTTCCGTGCCACCTCCCTCCTGTTAACAGATCAACATTTTAAGTCGACATTCATGTAGATTGTAAATGATAAAAGAATCCTTACAAAATTCGCTTTGGAATGAATATCGGGGCAGACATAGTCAATTGTAAAAAAAAGCAGTGTTGCATCAAATTACCTTTTCCTTTTCGTTTTCCAAAGAAAAAAGCAGTCCCGTAGAGACGTCTTCTTCTGTATCCAACTTGCCCCGTAGGACTTGGCACTCCACCTGCTCTTCTTTCAACTCCTTTCGTACCCTCTCCAGCTCATCCTCTGCCTGTGAGTAGGGTATAGGTTATCAACAACAGCTATGGAACTGACTAAGGTTAGCGCATATAACAACTTTTGCATTGCAAAAGGAGATTTCGGATAGAAATAGCACATGATGTGTCTGCTGTATATCAGTCTGGTCCTTTTCAAATATCCTTATTATCTAAAAAGTTTGAAAGTCATTAAGTGTTCCTGTTGTCTTAATTATTCCAATTGAGTATGTTTTATTGTAGGTCATATGTACTAAAAGAACAAACTTTCTCCGGGGTCTGTCTGAGTTATATCACGCGACGTCTATTTCATTCAAACAGTTCAAAGCGGTAACAGAGGTTATGACCGGAATCACACAGCGACTTCTCTGCGGTTGGCAAATTTTAGAGCACAACACAGGTGCAGCGAGGTCGCGGCCCCAGTAGAAAGGACGTTATACTTACCGCTCTTTTTTGTTTCTGTAGCTTTTTGATTTCCTAGAGCAACAAACACGACAAAGGTTAAAACTGTCAAACAATCATCTGCATTACAGCCTTAAATAGACTACTTTTTTTATATTTACTGACTTTTATAGATATAGCAAGTAAACAGACCCTTACGTCGTTTAATCCAAACATATGTTCCTGGAAACCAAATAGTAACCAGTCTCAACTGTTATAACGCCCAGTATATATCTCAGATGCTTATATTCAAGTAAAACCTGGCATGGAATAGCATAATACATTTTTCTTGTTTAAAGTCGCACGCTTACTAGCCTCTACCAGGCCCCGCGGATGGCTGGGAAAATAGTAGAAATTGGCCAAATAGAGGTAATAGTATGCTAAGGGAGTCAGCTACAGAGAGAGGGTCAAATATGGAGCCTGGAGTAGTTAGTCTGGTAGAGACTACGCTTACCTCCTCCAGTTCCCTGTTCTTCGCTCTTTTTATTTCCAACTCCGCTTCCTTTGCACTGCGTTCCACAACACTCTGTGACATGATAAGGGAAATATGACCACAAACATGTGGAAATACAAACAGACAGATACACAGAAAGACCAAAAACAATACCTCCGTAAAACAGACCATTTTGTATTATGTCGACTAAAATGGCAAAATGTTATTGATAAAATCTATGGCACTGATAAGATTGGAGCTAGTCATAATTGCTGAATCATCAGACAAATATTGTTGGACTGATTGAGTTAAGTTTGTAACTTACCTTTCTGTTCTCCTCTCGTAGCTTCTCGATTTCCTAGCATGACAAATGACAAATGTTGGCACCAAAACACGATCATGTTAAATGAACTAAATTTACTGAACTTTACACATCTCACAAGCAAACAAAAACATTTAATTGGGAAACAAAACATATGTGTCTAGGAAAATCAGTCTCGGCTGTTACAGTGTGGCATATCCATATAATAACGTAACATGACCTCTTTACGTGCAAGACCTCTTTACGTCCAGTTTTGGCCATATCCACATGTCGCGGTGTATTATGCCAAAGCCTGTTCTCATGAGCAATAAAGAACGTCATAAGTATGATCCTTAGCCATCTCTCTCTTTTTTACAAAACAATGAAAAAGGTTTACGTCCAGCGACATAACAGAATAAACTCCTAAACCAGTAAAAACAAGTTGCATGAAAGTGCTATGCATGACGTATTTCATATGTTATTCGACACTGCGTACTTTATCATGTTTTTCTAACTTACACGATAGCGAGTATCTTTTAAAAGTAGCTGACGTTAAATCTTTTTTGATATTCAAACTATCCATGGTGATTTGAGGTTTGAAACTCTAACCAGTTTTAGGAAGGTTTGATACAGCCTAGCGACCTGCACCCCGGTGGTACATTTTTGTACCGCATAACATCATGGTCACGCGTTTATCACATGAACGCCACGTGCCGCTGATATCGGGGAAATTCACAACACAAATATTGTTTTCTTCCATCGCGTCAAGCAAGGGTGGGACAAACATAGTGACTTTACCATCATTTGTTTGTAGCCTACTTTGGACAGTTACTGTGTATTTTTTCTGGTTTAACGTTCTTCAAGCATAGCGTTAGAAGTGAAACGACTGAAGTGCACGATAATGGGTAAACCTAACACAATTCTTCACCAATACATCAGTATAAATACATGCTCGCACGGCGTTAAACTGGCGGAGAAAGATTACAGACCATGCATTTTTCTTGTTAAAGGAGCTAAAATTTCTGTCCATGGGTTTAACATTTGGCTCTGTCCACGCGGTTTTAAAATAAATACGTTTATTGGTCATGTTACGTTACATGTATATCTTAAACTCCAATTTCACATAATTCAAACCAGTGTTATAGAAAAAAGGTACTTACAGACATCAGTTGTCTGTTTGCAGCCTCCAGATCTTTGGTTCTGTTGTCTTCGCTGCCTTCCCCGAGTGCCTCTTCGGGTCTTCCGTCCTCGCTGCCTTCCTCGAGTGCCTCTTCGGGTCTTCCGTCCTCGCTGCCTTCCCCGAGTGCCTCTTCTGATCTTCCATCGTCGCTGCCTTCCCCGAGTGCCTTCTCTGGTGTTTTCTTCTTCTTCTTCTTCTTCTCCTCCTTCTCCATCTTCTTTTGGTCTTGTTTCGCTTTCTGTGCAATGCAATCCACAACTCATTACCCTGTCCATCAACTCGCAGCGAATATACAGAAAATAGGCTTGCCTAAACGATCTCCTTTTAAATCTTATCAGATTAGTAATGCAGGCTGAATCAAGATAGCTAGCGACTGTACAAACCTAGCCTATTGATATTGACATTCTACACATCGACCAAGTTGCAAGGATATTTCGTCCATTACTGTCAAAACAATGGCAGGTGCACAACTGATGTGGCGAATGTCTTGCCAGTCCAGACTGAAGTCACTGTGTAATTTACAAAGAAACAGTCAAGCGAGTGAGCAATGATTTCAAGTTATAAAACCTCCTGGCGCATTTGTGGTAACTTTGAGTTTATTGGCTGTAAGAGTGTTATATATCTAGAAACTAACTATTATTACGATCAGATCTTTGATCTTTATGCAAATTCCTAAATAGTGAACGAAAAATGTACCAGTTTGTTCATGACTTCTTTGTAGTTAGCCGTGCCGTCGATGAGATCTTGCAGAATCGATATCTGTCCAGCGTGGTCGAGCTCGGCCTCTGCATCGATCAGGAACCCGAAATGGGACGGCTTAAGATCGCCCTTCCTCTGACCAGGAATTTCCTTTTGGCCCCATTTCTTCGCAAAGTCAGTGATGAGCTTAAATACATCACATGGCATGCTAGCCAACTTGATCTGTCGTGAGTATTGGTTGTTCAGCGACTTGCGCTGTTGATTAGATGAAAGGGAGACATTACACTAAGCACAGTCAGACTTTCATACACCCATTACAATATCAGTAAAATGTTGCTTAAAATCATCAGCTTGGGTACCAAAGCACGGAGCCGGTGAAAAGATTGAGTCAGGCTATAAGTCTTTACAGTGATAGTCTAATTTTCGACAGAAGCGTGATGGAGTGGGGCTAATTTGAGAGGGTCAGGTCAAGAACACAAAAGAAATAATAATGCCGGTGGGGGAAAGGGGACAAAAACTACTCCATTTTGCTCATACTACGTCCTATTTACAACATCCTCCTTTTTGATACATCCACTGAAGTATAAACGCACCTTGTCAGTTCTTTTCTCTCCTTCGCAGTTAAGCATGATGGCCAAGCCATCCCTCCAGGCTGATGTTGTGTTCTTGTCTGTCGGTGGCTCGATCGATGTGATGTTGGCAGGACTTGTATGGCCACCTTTGGCATATAGACTTGATCTGAAGCTTACCACTCTGTCCATCATTGTTTCTGGTTTGGATACGTGCATGGCATTGTTGTGGTCCATCCCTACTCGCTTCGCCAGGTCGTCAGTCAGGCCGCAGTAGACTTGTAAACGAACGAGCTTGGTGTCAAGCTTGTCCGGCATCTCCTTAAGGATCCTTTGTAGGGCGATCCTTGAGTGATTTCCGCCGAGAACCTCGTACTCATAAGTGTGTGCATTGGCCTCATCAAACTGGCTAGCACTTATGCCAGGAATATTCCCGATAGGGATGGTTGTCATGTACCCTGATGTGCTTATAAAGGCCTTTTTCAACCTCTCCACATGCTGGGGATCAGGAACCCTCACCAGCCGCTTCCATGCTGGCTCTACAAGCTGTGGGATAGGGATGTCGTGGTAACCTGTAAAGTGCAAGATTAGTAGTATTAGAATGACATAACGCCTATGGTTAAACCTAAACTACTTAAGATGACCAGATCTCGAGAACAGAATTGTCAGAAACAATTCTCTAAAACCCTGTTCAGACCTGGGGAGGCGGGGGGGAGGCTTTTGACATAACATGTCAACTTTTGCCAAAATTCAGTTGGCAATAATTTCATAACACTTCTGTAACTTCATAATTGTTCGTTTTGGCAATGAGTTTCTGACAGGCATAGTCTACAAAAGTTGCTGAATTCTGTTTTATCAGTGTAGTTTTCAGGTGTTCTTGCAAAACCACACCTATTTTTCTTACAGTACGCTATTGTGACAGCAAAAATGTCAGATTACATTCATTTCACTTGAACATCATCTTCTCAAAATTAAGTGGTGATACGATGAGTAGTTGAGGAGGAACAGGGGCAGGTCTCAAAAGAACCCGCCTCCGGTCTAGACGTCTCAAAATGAAAAAAAAACGGTCTGGATAGGGTTAATATTGAGAGTATGCTTCTCGGGTGCATAGGTAACCATTAAAAAATATATATAAACTTTTAAACATCTTGGAATTTAGTTCTGGGAGTCATGTTGACAATGTTGATGCTTAGATTGTTTGTATTAGTGTAGCTTAATTAGTTGAATCTAAAAGGGCTGTGGGAAAGTGATTTAGTCAACAAGGGAAGAAAAGTGGGAGACGGCATACCTTCGGCATGTCACACCAGCTTTAACATATAGAGCCATAATATTAAAGGCAACGAAGGGTACGCATACACTTACCCACGGCGAAACGTTTTAAGACTGCCATGATGTCCTCTTCTCCGCTCGCACTACCCTTGGCGCTCACTCCCTCCCTCCCCTTCTTGGACGTGGACAAACTGGCGGTCACGTTCTCCCTCCCCTTCTTGGACGTGGACAAACTGGCGGTCACGTTCTCCCTCCCCTTCTTGGACGTGGACAAACTGGCGGTCACTCCCTCCCTTCCCTTCTTGGACGTGGACGAACTGGCGGTCACTCCCTCCCTCCCCTTCTTGGACGTGGACGAACTGGCGGTCACTCCCTCCCTCCCCTTCTTGGACGTGGACAAACTGGCGGTCACTTCCTCCCTCCCCTTCTTGGACGTGGACGAACTGGCGGTCACTTCCTCCCTCCCCTTCTTGGAGGTGGACGAAATGGCGGTCGCTCCCTCCCTCCCCTTCTTGGACGTGGACGATGAGGCAACCTCCCTCCCTATAGAAGGAAGAGGTTTATATCAGTGCTAAACTAAAGGTAACTAGGTTTAATATGACATGATATGTTTTACGATACTGTTATTTTGTAATCTACAAATCGATGTCAATCGTTGATATATCGGTCAACTAAAACTTGATCATACAATTTTTTCTAGATGTCCGGAGTCCGGACTGCCGACATCTGGTCTGCGACAGCTTTTTTTGCGTCTAAGCAGGAATTCTATGGTGGTAGAAAGAATTTTCAAATAGATGTCGATACGATCCCTAAAGCCCCCGTCACAAATCAACAATTTCGCTCGGCCGACTTGTCGGCGAGCTCCAAATGGCGATTTTCGGCCGAAGTACGACCGACGTCCTGGCGATTCTGCGAGCTTCGGGCGATTTTTCGGAGCTCGGCCGACGTTCGCGGGTCACTGGAAGCTGCGCTTAAATTCAGCGAGGCCTCGGCGACGATTTTTAAACTCGCACAGCCCGTCAACATTTTGCCCGTAGCTCGCCCGAGCAACGCCCAGCGCTCGGCCAATATTCGGGCGGGCATCCGACAATTTTAGACCCGATTTTTGGTCGGCCGGAGGTCGCCCGAGCTCTTCGGCCTCGTGCGAGCCTCGCACGGGCTTTGTACAATAATCGGACGACCGTCGTCAGTGTTCCGGCCGACTCATGAAAAATAAGGCGTGCTTCGGGCGAGCGTTGTACTGGTATCGATGGGCGCTTGGACGGGCTCCGGCCGAACTCCTTTTTGTTTATATATAAAAGGTAACGACAGTTTAGTTTATGACATAAGATGATAGATGATACTGTAATATTAACTAATACTAATATCATCTTGTCAAAGAATGCTGCCAAACCTTTCTAATGAAAGACAATTCAATTGCAAAGTTAAATTTTCATTGGAAAAAAAGTATCATCAATGAGATTTGGACACCGAAAACAATAACTGTTTCGTTTTTGTTATTGTTTTGGATGTTTCAATTTGTATATCAATGAACTGGGGCTTGACTTCTGAGGCCTGACTTGTCTTCCTGAGTTTTTCGTCCACAAAACGACTACTAGTATTTGAAAGTCCACTGAGTCATTATAGATCTATTTTTGTCGGCCGAGGCACGCCCATGCGTCGGCAGGGCGTCGATAGGCTTACCAACGGTCGGCCGAAGCTCGGACGGCGTTCGCTCGAGCTTCGGTCGATTTCCGTTTGGTGAAAATGTTTGGATCGGGGTTGAACGACTGATCTATTGACTTTGTGGCTCCTGAGCTTGTATTTGGATTGGTCTATAACAAAATTCCTGTCTATAGTATTATTTTCAGTGTGGCCGTCCACTTCACTCATGCCCTACAGATTTGCCACAACTCAGAAAGTAAAGTTGGTCCAAGTATGCGCTTGTTACCAGGTCAGTTGATTCTGACTTCGTCCGTGTCCAAGAGATGGTACCGTCTCATGAGGTATTTATGATTATTAGTGTTTGACGGACGTCGCCCGAGCTCCGTTCAATTTGTGACGGGGCAGGTTTTCAGCGAAAAATACGGTCGAAGCTCGGGCGATTGTGAAATTCGGCGAGCTTCCGGCGATCTACAAAATCGGCCGATGCTCGCATGAATTGTGACGCCGGCTTAACGACAACTCATAGTATTCGGCCGACACCTCAGCGGGAGTACCTCACAGATACAGCGCAAAGAGAATCTGTCGGGTAGCCGTCAACGGGAGGTCAGAGTGCAGACTTTTATTAGCACATAGCGTAGAAGTTAACGGCAAGTGTCGGAAGGAGAAGACCCCTAACGCGAAATCAAAACCTATGTTAGCTGCCGAGTATCAGTTTAAGTAATTTCACGGCGTTCAAGTCCTTCGACGGGTCTACATGAGGCATCATGAGGATAGGGCACTTAGGAGGAACCATTTCTTACAGTACTGATCGGTCAAATCAGGCCATCAAATGTATAGTCGTGATTCTTACAAGTTAACAAATCTCATGGAGTCCACCATGGGAACTTATTAAGCTTGAAACGGAATTCACGGATCACTTATGCTATTCACCCCTACAGTGTGTATAAAAATCCTTCTTGACATCTCCACCCCGATGTCGGCGGATTTAGGATATGTCGGGGAAAATGTGAGTAAATCAGGCCTTTGACTAAATGTAACGCTCTTGCCTAACCATTGTGTTTTAATATCCAATCAAAAAGGCCAACAAGCCTTAGCAGCTGCTTCCTTTGGATTTACAATGATCGAATACAATCATTAACGGTGCACACCCCTGATCTTCCGCGACCGGGTACAAAAAAGGGACGAAAGGGTTTTGAGGGGCTGGGTTTGAGTTCATATTACTTATTATATGCTTCGAACTGATAGTAGATACTAGCATGGCTGAAAAGCGTATGGATTGGTGTGCTTTTGGTGAAAATTGCGTTTTGATCCGAGCCGTATTTCCGAATATCCATCCGCGTTGATGGTGAAATGTCCCTTGGCCCGAGATTGACCTTTGTTGCGTTCTGTGGGTGATGTTGACATGCCTCGCGCCGTGGATGATTACAGAAATTGCAGTACTAGAATTTTCCTTATTATCGGCTCGATTATACGCTAGGTTTTTTTTCTTTCTGACATCAGTCGTTCATACTCAGAATTATTTTCTACGAGTTTTATCCTATGCGAAAATGCCAAAGTTTGCCAATCATTTCTGACGTACGTGAAAACTATGTTTTGGTCTCCTGATTTACCAAAATTAGAGAGGTTAAAGAAACAAAACTCAGCAGGTCTAGTAGCGGAAGGGATAGGCGTTCATCCTATACACAGTATATTTACTTCGGAATACTCCCCTGGAAGAGACAGTACCTAGACTGGAGGGTGCGCAGCCACCAATTGAAACCCCAAATAAACTGGGGTGTGCTCCATTAAAGGTGAAGGTAAAACAGCCACCTCAGACAGAGGAAGGAACATGGCGCGCCGGCGATTTTTGATAGCTTATTCCGCTTGGAGCAGGTTACCCTGGGAACCATCCTTAGCTTCTTGGTCCGGGCCCGGCAGAGGATCTGTTCGGCAGCCCAGATATAGTTCTTCCCGAGGACCTATATTATCACTACCGGGGAGTTATCAGGCAGAGAGCAGTTGGCTGGCTCAAGCAGGCTGGTGTCATCTCCCAAACACAGCATCGCAGAGGGTATGGCCAGTGGTGTGATTAATGGCACAATCGTCCAGCATGCTGTCCCCAACCCTACCCTGTGCCTCAACAAACCCCAATATGAAAACAATGTCACTTTATTTTGAAGCCAGACCTATGCAAAGATATTTCTCTAAGTTGTGATGTTGTTATTTGTACATTGATGATGATGGATACAATTCTAAAGTAGCTTCAGTCATAAAAAAGGAACTTTTAGTTTGCTTGGGCCGGCTAACTGCTCCCTGCCTGATCCCCCCTCCCTCCATGGTTTGATGGCCAATTACATGATGTTACGGAAACAGATGTCAACTTCTGCCAAACTGTACAAATTAATTGAAAACACCAAAACAAAATTATGATGTTTTTTTTAAACATCTTGACGACCACATCAACTCTACTCTATTCTACTCTACTCTACTCTACACATTTAAATGGGGTCATGTGGGGTCATACAGAACTGCAGCCGACTCACCCTGGCAGACAGCTGTATAAGTATTATACGGCCAATTGGCAAACTCCGGCGGCCCCTAGCTACTTGAAAAAGCATCATGCTTCACCTCAAATTTCCCTTTTTCTATGGTCAAACTTCACAATCTCAGTCATACGATCCCACTTACAATACAACCATACAGCGAGGCTCGTGCCTCGTTGGCTTTCACGTTAAAGTCTTGTACATAAAGGTTTAGGGCGCACTATTATTATTTTTTGTCCGCTACCATAATTTGGGTCATTCCGGGAGTTGCAAATAAATACTAAACGAACTTAAGCTTGACTCATTCAAATGACCTGTAACAAATTTTAGTTCATACATCCGAATGGTTGTTCAGATCGTCAATTTTGCACTTTGGCGACCTGTATAGGGATAGGCACCGTACAAGGCCTATCCGAGGGGCGGCTCAGTGGTTACATTATCTGGACAAATCTTCTATTCTGGTTGGCTTTTTGTTATGAAAAGTTAATCTGTACACATTCTAACATTCTGAGTCATCTAGATTGGCGTTAGGGATAGTTGTGCCAGAAAAAGGAGGGGGAAGCGTCTCGGACCAAGTCACTTCCGCGTCTAGCCTGGGTGCTATCCCATTTCTACCGGGGCTCCTACACTCGCTTTTTTGAGGGAGGCGAGTGTAGGAGCCCCGGTAGAAATAGGATGGCACCCAGGCTATTCCGCGTCAAGCATTAGGGGCGCTTAAACCGGCCGTTGTCATGGCGACGGCAGTTACCATGGAAAAAAAAACTGGTGTACGCCAAGCGAAAGAACTCGCTAGTTGATTATTGTGCGATTTCGGCGGAATGTAACGTAACAACATCTTGTCCACGAGAGTGGCCTAATACATTCCAGGAGGAACAGATAAAAATCAATTAGCCTGACTGCACGCCTGTATCCTGTAGCCTCCACTAGGCCCTCCTACCGGGCGTATGGATCGTAGAAGTTGGCAGAAAAGGAAATAGAGTCAGGCCAAGGCGCAGCGATGCAAGACCTCCGGTACATATGTCTTACCAAGGGGGTGCCGATTTCTGCTCTGACCTAAAATCCATAGGAAGTCCGCACAATCAGGACATTCGGGATGATGGGTTGAAAGGACACATTCTCTTGCAGTGACAAAAATGCAGGTTGGAACAGGCTGAAGACAGGCGCCTGCTTAGAGTTCGGCGGTATGTCTTTCTGGTTGACCTTGGTCGAAGCATGATAATCTCTACCAGACTAACTACGCCGGCCGGTAGTAGGGAGAATTTTTGCCATGGTTTCATTTGCAGGGTCATATGTCGGAGAGAAAAAAGGCAATAAAATTAATCCGCTCATTTTCTGAACAAAGGCAGTAGCTTTGAAATTGAGATCATTTAGGCCATAAATCAATTAGGGCGCGACCATGGCCAGCAGACTGCAGCAGTTACTCGGGGCAGACATTTAGTAACTATATTAAGTGATTTTCTGGCCATTAAAACTCACTAAAAACGTCTAGTAGATAGTAGAAACATCGTCTGCAGCTTACACTACCAACTCGATTTTGGGTGAATCAGCCCTTTTTGGGTAACTTACTCAACCCAAGAGAGTCAAAATGGGTAAAAAGGGGTGACCTGGTTTGTCATTGTTTCCATGTAGATGTATTGGGTGAAAACGAAATTCACACCTAGGTCATAGAAGAGTAAGATTGGGTGAAAATAGGTTTCACAAATAGGTGTGAAATGACTCCTTGCTGCCCAAGTTCTTAATGAAACTGAAAGAAATTGCTATCCTAATGGTACTGCTGCAACTAGGGCAACATTTTGGGGCGGAATTTTCTTTTGGCATGTTGGCTCTACTCAGAAAGCTTTGTTATTCAGCTCACAGGTAAATTTCAAACAATAGAATTTGGAGTGATGCTTTATACAGACAATGAAACAGTCTTCATAAGAAATACAGCAGGCTAGACAGTGCCCAGACACAGATGTGTATTGGACCCTGTTCTAGATTGAGTTAGCTAGCTTTTTTCTGAGAAAAGAAGGACTATACCAAGAGCTACGATTTTCACAGATTAGGCAAAAAGCCTACCAAGTTCCATAACTGCAAATTCGCAAGAGGAAAGTCATAATGCTATAGTCAAGGAGAGGTTGGCCACACAAGCATTTCCCTTGCTGCTTCACACTTTGTACCAGAGGTGTTATGAAATGCATGGGTAAAAATGGGTACTTTTCCATTGTGTTCTGTTGCAAAGTAAACGCATGGGGTTTCACCCAAAACTTGCATAATCAGCCCAGGAGAGAACAATGAAGTACCCCTTGTTACTGTATCTTACCCACCCATTTTGGGTTAGTAACCCTAAAAGGGCTGATTCACCCAAAATCGAGTTGGTAGTGTTATCACGGCTTGCTCGTGCGAGTTGGGCGCCATTTTAAAAAATTACAGCCCGAATTGCCTTGTCGACCAGCGAAGGCTGGCAAACGTTGTAACAAGTTTTTCAAGGAAGGACTACTGCAACAAATGTGAGGCCCTGAAATCCAGACGTTAAGGCTTTTTTTTTTCCTTTTCTTGTCCCATATCTGCCCTCAGAGCGGGCCCACACGATTAAGTATTGTTTGGGGGTAAGCCGGAAGAGCAACAGCGCTAATCGTAAAGTTGTTGATGAAATTGAGGAAATTCATTTTAAAATACCATTACCTTAGCCACTGAGAAAAATGGCGCTCAGGGGATCTAGAACGAAATATCTGATTTGAGTTAAAATCCCAGTTTTTCGTTCGTTTGTGTACATCGCCACAGTGACTGGACTTCATTCATTCATATTAGCAAAACCATATGACGCATAAACAAAACAATAGGACACAGTCCCCCGAGGAAGTGATTATGTTCTTGTCGGTGTGGATAAGGTAGGAATTTAACTACCGACATGTCACACTTCAGACAAACTCATCAAAAGGATTTGATATATAGTTGCAAAAACACAGACCCAAACAAAAACAGGTTTTCAAAGTATGAAAGTTTCATCTTTGCAAAGAAGGCTGTTGTAGCATTTGCTAACAATGACTTCCAGATGCTGCAGAAAAAATAAATAAATTCCAATCATTCACCTAAACAGAATTATATCATTTTCTTATCATTTATAACAATCATGTCTCATTTGCATAAGTGATGTCTATCAATCTTCCTCTCAGACTCTATGTATCTCAGATACAGGCAGTCACAGGCAGTGTAGAAAGCCTCATGCTAACATCTGCTTGGAGTCTTTAATTATTTGGAAACCATGCATGAACCAGACTTCGGTTGGATGGAATATTACCCACTCTCTGCTTAGCACAAAACTCGCGATGGGACCAAATAACATTATATTAACTATAAAAGCAGTCACTGTGTAAAAAAGACAACGCACAACCTATCAGACGATATAGCAATACGACAACGGCACAACTAACGTGTTAGCAACCTGGCGTTCTGACAGGAAGCCGCCCGCCGCTTGTGGGATTAGTTATTGGAAATTGGAAATGGCGTAATTTTCGCAACTGCACTGGAAGTGGCGGGGAATACGTAATCGCAAAGCAAATGCAAGGATCCAGCTTAATCTGCGTTTTTGCTACATTATCAATGTTACAGTAGAAAGCCGGAAAGTGCTTACTCGATTTTCAGTGAGAGTACTAGTCAATGTTTTACATCGGTTTAAATTAGTAGAGTAGATCCGTACAATCTCAAAGCAGAGGAATTGGTTCGGCTGTTTTTTTTACGTATTGTAGGCGTTTTTGACAGGCTTTCTAT
Source organism: Branchiostoma lanceolatum (assembly GCF_035083965.1). Lineage (NCBI taxonomy): Eukaryota > Metazoa > Chordata > Leptocardii > Amphioxiformes > Branchiostomatidae > Branchiostoma > Branchiostoma lanceolatum. Next base: position 10,286,152 of record NC_089735.1, read on the forward strand.
TTTGTCCCCTTTTTTCTACTGTGGGTTAGGGAAACAAACGAAAACGGGACAAAATAGAAAGCCCGCATACAGCCAGGTAGGAGGAGGTCGTTCGTCCCTTTACTGGACTGTCATCTCAGGCTTGTGTGGGGTATAGCCTGGATATCTAACTGTTTCCAGAGTCTACACAAGCCCAAGCAGGTTTTACCTACCCCCGTCTGAGTTAGACCGTGTGAAATCTATGAGGGATGTATTGGAAAAAATTGTACATTCAAGAAAGGCAAGTAGGCAAAATTTGGTCGCATCGAGCTCGCTACGGATGTGACGACTTTCCCTAAATCTAGCCTACAAATTGCCTACTCTTTACTAAACATAATGTAAGGGGTGTAGGGGTAGCTGATGTTGACCTTGGCCTCGATGGTGTGTCCCTTACGAAGTTCGTTAGTATAGCTGCGATGTTAGTGGTACGCTCAACCCAAGGGAACACAAGGAGTCGCTACATCGTGAAGACGTTGATCTGTATTCTCTCTACATCGTATCTCCGCAACAGACTTCTACTTCTAGTACATCGGTCCTCTTTATATACCTTTATATACCCTACGTTATTTCTTAGAAAAGGTTAACTTGAGTCACAATGCGTCATTTCCTCTGAGGGGTAGTGGACAGTCCCAAATAAGGCGATGTCCACCCGGAAGCATGCTATGCCCTCCTGGAGAGAAGGTCATTATTTCTTACCGGGTCATTTACTAGCCATCATTCTAAGGAAATAGTTGCCCGCCTACACTCCTTCTCAGAACAGGTCATCAGAACAGACGTCATCCTAGGGGCATCTTACAAAGTACCATAACTCAACTAATACTACAATACAATGCTAGCGCACATTATTACAACATAAGTTTGCTATTGATTTTAAGCTATGAATAATAATTAAAAAAAAAAAACGTCACTGCCTACCGCTACTAGCTGTCCTGGATTTTGTTGGTGTGTCTTTCTTGTTCCCCCAGAATGGGTCCTTGTTGCTCTCATCAGTCCACTTATCGACAAACAGCTTCTTCGTATTGCAGTTGCTGAAGTTCTGACAGAAATAATTCTGGTTCGCGACGAATTTCGTCACGTTGGCATAGAAGTCCATCCCAGTCTCGTCCCGTGTTACAACCTAGGCAAAAAAAGAAGACAACACTTAGTCATTGTCTACTTTAGGGTATCAAAAGAAGGTCCTTCGCCTTGTACCTGTTATTGAGATCCCGGGCCTGTTGTTGTCGTTGATAAGATAATTTGTTTTGATAATCTGTACGTTCGTAGTTTTTTTCTGTTTTGTTTTTGTTATTGTTGTGTATTTCAAACAGAAAGGTCGTTTGAGATAAATGTGACCCAAACCTTTTAAACGCTGATAAATCGATGAAATATTCTCAAGTCCGTAGACCAGTAGATAATGATACCCAGGGTAGCCTGGATGTTAAACTTTTCCCAGGTCCTACATTACACCGACGTTGTGTGACCCTCAAGGAAATGTTACAGACGCCCCGGGGGTGAGGCATTTATTACTATTATCATAGCAAACAGAGATCACAAAAGTAATAATTTCACCAACTTACCCGCACTATCTCAGGTTTGTTCGTCTCTTCAACGTAGACGACATCGCCTCCAGCCTTTCTATCTCCGGCAACATACGCAAAAATGTTGCGATCTTTTACCTCAAACCACCAGCTCTGTTCTGTACATTTGCGTCCCTTCGACCCCATGTTGGCAGGTAGGCACGGCGGGCGCGAAGCTTGTATTGTAACAGTAGCAAACTTGTATTTTTACAGTAGCAAACTTTTAACAACAGTGGATAAAAAGATAAACGTGCTTTGATATACAGGCCTGTGGCTTCACATGGAGTGATATGCCGGGCAGAAAATATTTCCCATCATCCTTGTGGGATCCATATGTTCCCAGTCACTGAGCCCCCGCTGACTTGTCGAGGGAAGACAGGGCTTATCAAGACGCGGTATCTAAACAGATGAGTTTCAGAAAGGAGTCGTGGCAGATTTATGGCTCTCATCGAAAGGCTTCCATTTTTCATTAACATTCTTCACGTTCCACAACCGTAAGAGTTCAGGATAGCAGGATGACCTTTCTCGCTTTTCATGCATCCATACACGTACACAGCAGAAAAATGTTGCGATCTTTTGTCAAGGAGTAATTGCTTCATTTACGCATTTAATAGTATTTCTAATTATCTTGAAAATCTTGCACAAATTAATCTCGGGCGGCATGTCCGCTTTATAAAATGCGGGCATATTGTAATTTGTTTGTGAGAAAATTATTTTTGTTGATATGATCATATGCAACAATTTTGATATCTCTATCCGTCTACTATCCAAACAGAGGAGTGGGTGCGGCTGGTTTTTGATGTGTTTTATGCGTTTTGTCGAGCTTTTCACTTTGTCGTTTCTTAAATCTCTGTTTGGTGGTGAGATAAGGTAAAAACATGACGAAGTGACATGCCCGACAAAAGCGCATAAGACACGTCAAAAAAAGCCGGACCCACTCGTCTGCACACGGCTCGTCAAAACGATAGGCGCCACCCAGTTATATGCCCCATATGGAATGACATCTGAGAGCAGGTCCAGGCCCAGATTGATGTGTTTGTCATTTTCAGTGCAAACTCGCGATGGTTCACACTATGTCTCTCATGTGGTTCTGTATATTTGTGTGTAGTGCCTTTGTTTCATCCAGCCATGTTAAACAACAGGCACTTATCACTACAAGCAAGACGAATGTTACGGCATTCATCCCTGTTGGTTCACCAACCGTGTCGTTCTACATTTCTGGCGGCGGTGGTGGCCAGGACATGCCGCCAGACGACCCCGGACCCCCTCGCGGTGGATTTTTCTTACATGGAGAGCACATCACCTTGGCGTTCCACACCCTTGTCGACTTTACACGGACAATCTTTCACCTAGCAGACATGTTTTGGGATCTGCTACTTTCGACCTGGCGTTTTATTTCTCGTTTCGCGGCTATATTTTGTTCCCTGGTTGGGTCAAGTGCTCCCCGGAACCATGGAACGTGTGAAGGAACGGTCGTGTATGTTAAGCCGCCCGCGGGACCATTATTCCAGATCAAGGCGACTGAAGAAGACACTCTCGAGTTCATCAAGAAAGAAATATCAGAGGTTACCGGTATACCAAGGACGGAATGCACAATCTTCAAGAACAATAAAAAGGTAAGTTGTCATATGAAACCTTAGGCATTTTTTTACTAGCTTTAGATGACTTGTCCTAAAAAGGATTGGAGAGCAAAAAGAAATCTTGAAACAGACTGGCATTTACTGTGAAAACTCCGCGTCCGCCAGGGCATGGCTTGTCCAACAATTGCAAGTATTTCGTAAGTGTACGAGGGTCATCCATAAACTAACGCCTTTTTTTTATCATAGCAGGTTCATTTTTGCATGAAATGAGTCGAAACTTGGCACAAATGTAAAGGAACATTTCTTCTAGAGACTGAAGTATCACAATGTGTTTTTCACATTTTTACCAGCGACTGAGTTAACTTCACGTTAACTCAGGAAGCACCTGGAAGCTTGTCAGAACCAAAGATAAGTCAGATATGACCCGTATATAATTACTTTAAGAATATTAAATTACACCTATATGATGACACATGTCTCTACACCTTACATGCCAAATTGGATTTCTGAACTCCCTACAGTTCTTCTGTTACAGCTGCTAGGATAGAGTGAGGTGTGATATCAGAGCCAGTTGAATTCATAGCCGAATACGCGGTGTGTTGTTAAAGACTTTTGAAAACTTCTTTACCATTAAATAAGAGAAACGAAACTTGACTCAGATATTATGCGTTTAACGATTAAGAAGTGTGTATAGTTTTGCATCTCTGACTTCATGGGAAAGTAGTCTACAAAAATAATTTATCAACATAGCGCATATTCAGGACCCTGATGCCCGCTCTGAATTCAACTCATACCTCACTCCACCCTAGGAACGAAAAAATAAAAACTGATTTGAGTTCAGAGATGAAAATAAGCGTGTGGCTTATAGAGATATGCATTTTGATACATGTGCAGTTTCAGTCTCCTACAATAATTGTAAGTTGGTCATACTTTACTGCTAATTGAACTTCCCTTTTACTGCTGTTTGCCTCCGACAAGCTTCCAGGGGTGTGGTCGACTTGAAGTCAACTCAGCCGCTGGTAAAAATGTAAAAAAACAAATTGAGATGAATCAGTCTCTAGAAGAGATGTTCTTTTACATTTGGTCTAAGTTTCAACTCATTTTATATAAAAATGAACCTGCTATGAGAAAAAAAACGTTAGTTTATGGTTGACCCTCGTAGTTACAGAGTTTTTTTTTTCATGGAGCTGACGTTCTACTGAAGCAATCTTGTCTAGTAGTCTCTTATGATTCTGCCTTACTGATTCCTGCCGTCCCTTCGTGACCGAAATAATTGAAACAAACACCGTAATGTTTCCCGTACGATGATAAATTTGACCTCAACGGGCAAGCAACGATACTGCTGAGCTCCCGTTGCTATGGTTACCAGGCTACTTCCAAAAACACTCGCCACCCCATAGGCAATATTGACAACGCAGTCATGAACACAACTTATTATCATTAGTATCTGTTCAGTTTAAGTATGTCCTCTCAGAATGTACACAGATTTTGTAGCTTGAAAATACAGTAAGTATGAGCCAGGATAGCATGGATACCAGATGCTTCGCGCTAAACGATATCACTCCTCAACCATAAAATCAGCACATCACACGCGATATTATAGAGTTTTGGCACTCGGTCTCTCTTGGCACCCAATCTCTATAATGAGTCTCTAAATCATATATGTATCGCACCTAGAGATAATTAGGGCCCGTGTGCTATATGCGCTGGCGGGGCGATTTGCTTTCCCGACCGAAGAATTAATGACTGTAGTGCGGCCATCTGGTACACAGATTAGGAGATTAGGAATCTCAAGGGGTGGGCAGTTAGCCAGGCGGAGATAAGCTTAAGTCTACCCTCACGACAGGAAGTACATGGTAGAGTCATAAGTTGTAGAGTACAAACAAACAGCTCTGTTAAATCTGCCCTCTGTCTAAGCAGATCTAAGGGTTGAAAATACCGTATCTAACTGGCAAAGGGATTTTTTTTGTTTGCAACCCAAGCAATACAAACTCCTTGAGTCAGTTGGATGTTAGAAATCTAACCCCTACAGCTCATCATTGATCATCATCTTTCATCATCACTTTCTCACCATTCCCCATGAGCGGAAACTCGATTAGATAAGTTTGTATTTTGCAACTACTCTCCAAGCAGAGCAAGGGTTTCGGCTGGTTTTTGACGTGTTTTTAGGCGTTTTTGTAGGGCCTTCTACTTTGTCATCGTTTTTGTTGTGTCGACAACAAAAATGATGACAAAGTAGAAGGCCCGATAAAACCGCAAAAAAAACACGTCAAAGACCAGCCGAAACCCTTGCTCTGCTTGTAGAGTAATTTGCTACCGTTTACCGATCCTATGTTAGCATGAACCATACCATCGGGAGCTCCCATGTATGTCTGCGGCGCGGGCGTGTTGCCCGCCCGCCCAGACAGATCAGCCCGCTCGTTGGTGGGTTTACGGGCTTGTCAGCTAACAAGACGTGACAGAAACAGGTCAATATATCATATAGCACAGTGGGTCCAGTAAAACAAGGCTAAGTCGACACGTAGAAACTGGATACAAGGCTTATTTTGTGTTTGTGATTATTACAACAGCGAAAGTACAAATAAATGGTGAAGGACTAAACTTAGAAATGTTTTCTGTACAACTGCTGGTGATTTGCGTGCCGTTCAGCTCAAATGCTTCTCTGTGTTATGATGTGTGTCTTTTCACTTTGAGTTGGTAGTAGTAGATGCATTTACTTTGATTTCAGGTTCGCCATCTCGGCCAGGTTGTGAATGGTGGTCTCTTAGAGATCGCTATCCCCCTGCTAGGAGGAACGCGTACAAAACGAAGAAAGACTGACCACATGGCAAAGTCGGCCTCTCATGTAAGCATCCCTTACATTATACCCAGCTAATTATACCCATTGTTATAGAAAGCGTAGTCTCAATGGCATAATGGAAAACTAGTAGTGTTTAGAGTGGTTTCATTGCGAGAAATCTAAAAGAGGCACATACAAAATTACATTTTCCGTTATTGTTGTGATATTTGTATACCTTTACATCGTGTACAAATTTTCGTCATGATTTTGACTACAAAACAATGTTTGCCTTGATGATTGAACTCCCAACGCCCTCCCGCACATACGCACATACAATCGAAGCTTTAAGGGACTGTACGTTATTTAGCGGGGGGGAGGTCCGGTCGTCAGAGGGTCGGGTTAAAAAAAAATTTCCAAGGCCCTCCTCCCAAGTCAATTTTTTTCCGTCAAGGTCTTAAAAACATTTCCGCGAAATCCGGCAGCAAAATGATCCGATGTCACCTCACGCTTGGAAATGAGGCGGCCGCCATGGGCAGGGATTGTGCTCTTTGCGGTCCCAATTCATGGCGGTCGCGGTCGCGTTGTACGGGTGGTCGCCTTGGGCAGGCAGCTTATTGCTTGTGCCTATGGGGAAAATTTTCGGGACCGAGAAAGAGCGGTCGCCATGGCCAAGTGGTCGCGTTGAAAAGGTGGTCGCCTAGGCAGGTTTGACTGTACTACTCTCCAGGCAGTGTTTGACGTCCTTGACGTTTTCCGGACGTTTCCGGAGGGCTTTCTAATCCGTCAATGAAAACAAAACATCAAAACAAGAACTCTACTTTAAAGAAACATGTTCCCAATTACCAGCATGACGCTCCCTTGACCCCCATTGGTTACCATTGCAGGCGCGCGATACCCCGGGTCAGATATTCTTCTTTAGGCCACACTAATTCATGTTCTTGGTTAACGGATTTTTTGAAAAACTGCTAATTCCAAAATCAACATGAAAACAGAAGTCTGTACTTTGGTGCACACAGTTTCAGGGTGTGAACATGGTCGGGTGCGAGTTGTGTTTTTTTACCCCAGCCTTCGGTTTTTATGATTTTGTTGCTAAGATTGAAAAAGAAATCCGTTAACAAGAAATTAAACTGGGGTGGCCTTACCGCAAACAAGGAGTCCGCATATTTGTTTATGTAAGATTGTAAAAAGACCAGTGACGTTTGCACACTCTCGCCCCGTCATCTGTGGACATAACCAGATACGTACGTTAGATTGAGTTGCGAAAACGATGGTTCTTGGTACGATGCCAGGCTGTAGCTGACCCAGTCGCCCGACGTTGTGACAACAACTCCCCGCCGTGTAGGGATTAGCCTGTCAAAAGTGACAATTTTCGCAACTGCACTGAAAAGAAACGGCGCGTGCCAGAGTTGGCCGAGTATAATGATGTAATCTCCAAGTAGATCCAGCTGGATGTACAAATGTATGTACTACTGTGCGAAGGTGGGCGCACAAATATGATCGTTTCATGATCAAAAAAGTCTCAGGTTTTGGAAGGGGGGCACATTTTCTCGGGTTGGCTGGGATTTTCGGTCACCTCATAGGAAAGTTAATAACTCTTCCTATAATCGCTGCATTTTGACACTTGCATTTCAACTTGAAGACGCTTCTCCTAAGATTTAACACAATCGTGAACGTCTCAAAAACAAACCCTACCCCACTACCCCGGGTTATGTCCCCCTAATGCTAGGGTCACATTTCAATACCGGGGCCCGGCCGGGCTGATTGCGGGAACGTAAAACAAAAATTCATATCAAGAAATATAAACAGATCATGCTTATGAATAAACAGTTTTACGTTTATGCCTTTTGTTGTCTTCTATGTCGTACTTTTCGTTCCGGCAAACCACCCGGCCGGGCCCCGGCTTGGAAATGTGACCCTAGCATTACCGGTGTTCTATCAAATATGGTCCGGCGTGAAAATCGGCCACTTTGAAATGACGGGCGGACCAAATGTGTAGAAGGTCGTGCCTTCGAATTCTGAAAATCGTGGTATCTTTCCTCAAACCACTTCTCAAACATGTTTTTTCGCAACGTTAAGACTCATGCCCGTACATTCACGTACATATGCCCGAGTTAATAAGACTGGCTGTGATGACCTAAGGCACTCTATTTGGAAGTTAAACAAACGGGTGCATTTCAAGCGGGTGTACGTCAGTACCTGACATATCAATCAAATTAACTGAATATAAGGTTGTTGCCCATTTCTGGCCAATTCCCGTCATGGTTGAAGGTAGCAGAACACAGTTTCCGGCCTATGGGGATTTCTATAGTTAGGGCCCCAAGGTGACTAGCTTCGACGCGGTAAAAAGTATAGCGCGGTGCACTTCAGGAATACGAAAAACGAATATATTTGAGTTTAGGGTACAACCTACAAATAACTAAAAAAAAAAATCCTGTCGGCTTATCGGCTCCTCACGCCCACTTTGAAACAGCGCTCTGCGAGAGGTCACTGAACTGCACCGACTGACCCCGTGAGGCGGTTGCACAAGATGGCGCATTTATACACAAAGCGGAAAAGGCCCGCTATCCAAATCCTACAGTCTACAAGCCGACATATTTCTACACCACACAGCACAGTTTACACAGGGATGCCTCTCACATGCAGCTTTCTACCCATAGGAAAACTGCATGGGTTAGTTTCCTATGAGGGAGCCGAAAATCTGTGTCCCTCTTCACAAGAAATCCCAACAATGGCCAAACCACGAGACTTATTATCTCCATGAAAAATGGAGATATTGTTTTGGGCGTGTCTGTGTGTCTGTCTGTGTGTGTTTCCTGACTACTTTAAGCAGCATAACTCAAGAACCTCTTGATGGATTACGATGATATTTGGTATGTGGGCGGGTGTTGTGAAGCCGAAATTCAAGGTCGATTTTGGGCCCCCTGGTATGTGACCTTGATGCTGCATCAGAAATTCGAATTTGTATCTCTTGACCTGGACGTGCTATGGTCTTGAATTTTTGGTGGCAGATAGCTTGTGGTGTAATGAAGACGTGGTGTGGGCTTGGGCCCATTAGCAGCTTGCTCTGGGACTGCAGGGGCGTTATTGTGAAAATCTTATAAGGAGAATAACTGAACAAAGGAAGAACGGATTTCCATGATATTTAGCATACAGGTAGCTTAGACAGAGATATACACAATGAAGTGCAAATTAGGCTAATTGGGACTTAAGTTGCATGACTAATTAGGAAAATCTATATTTGCAGTGTTTTCCATTATAAGACTCAAGTACATGTAACAGATGTAGCTTATAGCAAGTGAAGCATCAACAGATACCAATTATTCTTGTGTAAGTTAGATAAAGGTATTCATGACCAAGCATATATTATGTACTTGTGTAAACTATTTTACATAATCAGACTATTTCATGGAAATATGAGGTCATGGAACTCCTGTTAACTTAGACATATGTCGTTGAGTTGTAACGTTGCGATAGACATGTTTGAGAAGTATTTTTCTAGACAATACCGCGATTTTTAGAAGGGCGGACTGATTCTCACGACCTTCTATTACATCTGATCCACCCGTGGAAAGTGGCCACCCCTCCATCTCTTCCAAATAGAGTGACATAGGTTACTACAATCAGCCTAATTAACTGGGTATTTGAGTCTTAACGTTGCGATAAACATGTTTAAGAAGTGGTTTGAGGAACGATACCGCGATTTTTAGAAGGGCGGACCGATTCTCACGAACTTCTATTACATCTGATCCACCCGTGGAAAGTGGCCACCCCTCCATCTCTTCCAAATAGAGTGACATGGGTTACTACAATCAGCCTAATTAACTGGGACAATCTTATTTGAGTCTTAACGTTGTGAGAAACATGTTTGAGAATTCTTTTTAACGATACCTTGATTTACAGAAGGGCGGACCGATTCTCGCGACCTTCTATCACTTTTCGTTTGCCCGTGGAAAGTTCCCCCCTCTCATACTCTTATAAATTGGGTGACTTAGGTTATTACAATCAGTCTTATTTACCCATACGTGATTATGTAATATATATTTGTGATTTTACCTACAGGACAATGCCCATTCCAACCACGCAACTGATGGCGAGGAAGAATGTGACTGTGGAGGCGCTTGTAACTGCCGAGCTTTCATGACGTCAAGCAAAGGGGAAAACTGTGATCCTTCGCCCGAATCATCCCCACTTCGTCCATTAACTCGCGTGCATTTTTCCGACTCATCCCCACTCCGTCCATTACACGGCACCCCTTTATTCGAATCATCCCCACTCCGTCCATTACACGGCACCCCTTTATCCGAATCATCCCCACTCCGTCCATTACACGGCACCCCTTTATCCGAATCATCCCCACTTCGGCCATTACACGGCACCCCTTTATCCGAATCATCCCCACTCCGTCCATTACACGGCACCCCTTTATCCGAATCATCCCCACTCCGTCCATTACACGGCACCCCTTTATCCGAATCATCCCCACTTCGTCCATTACACGGCACCCCTTTATCTGAATCATCCCCACTCCGGCCATTACACAGCACTCCTTTATTCGAATCATCCCCACTCCGTCCATTACACGGCACCCCTTTATCCGAATCATCCCCACTCCGTCCATTACACGGCACCCCTTTACGTGAATCATCCCCACTCCGTCCATTACACGGCACCCCTTTACGTGAATCATCCCCACTCCGTCCATTACACGGCACCCCTTTATCCGAATCATCCCCACTCCGTCCATTACACGGCACCCCTTTACGTGAATCATCCCCACTCCGTCCATTACACGGCACCCCTTTACGTGAATCATCCCCACTCCGTCCATTACACGGCACCCCTTTACGCGAATCATCCCCACTCCGTCCATTACACGGTACCCCTTTATCCGAATCATCCCGACTCCGTCCATTACCCCATTCACTTTCACACAATTCGCCACGGACCCCTGGAAGAGATGACTATACCTTCAATGAGCCTGACACGATATATTCCCCTGTCATACTGTCCCCTCGGAATGAACAGCACCACAACACATCCAGCACATGTAGCAGTGATAGTGAGGCAAGCGATGGTAGTGATTCATCCCCAATGATAAGCGACGATGAATCATTCGACGGCTCTGATCTGTGCAGTACCGACTCGGAAGAACTAGACAGCTCGTACTTTGCCGCACCCCGAATTCGACCAAGAACAACAAAGAGAAGGGAAAAAGGTACATGCTGTTAAACCTTTTATGTAAAAGTTTGTCCATTTTATGTATAATTTATAACCTTAAAGTTGTTGTGTTTCACCACTGGAGGCTATGATTCTTATGCCATGCTGACCCTCCCTGCAAAGCTTGAATGTATACTAACGTTAGTACCAAACATAGATGACATGTAAGGTAAATTATGTAAGAACACATGTCACAGTATTTATGTGTCTGAGAAACACTAGGATTTTATTGTAGCAAGTTGATACATGCTTGTGATATTTTACTTGTTATCTTAGATCCAGAGAAGAGGAGCAAACTGCTCTCACGAGCTACAAGTTCTACAGCGCTGAGAAAAGTTCTTGCCATGGATCCGTGCTGCCGAAGGAAATGCTCGACGAAGTTTAAAAAAGCAACCTTTAAAGAAAAAAGAGTCGTATACTTCAGTGCACCGGCGAGGGACGAGTGGATTAAGGAAAAGTTGAACAGCTTTCAGGTCGGGCAGGAGAAAAGGCAGTTCGAATTCAAAGTTGATGGTGTGCATGTTTGCTTAAAAGCGTGGTGTCGAATCCATGGAATTGGTAAAAACACATATTACCGTGAATTAAAGAACTTTAGGATGGGAATGGAGTGGGCAGGACTACGACGAGGAAGATCTTTGTCGGACAAGTGTGTTTGTATGTCAGTATGGTTTGGCTATTACGTTGCAGACCATAGCGACCAGATGCCGCACAAGAACGAAAGATGGCTTCCATTCAAAACCCGAAAAGTGGACATCTTCAACGCGTACACCGAACATTGTGAGGCGCGCATGGAGACCTACTGTTGCCTACAGTCATTCCTGAACATGTGGAGTAAATTCTATCCCCACGTCTTTATAAAAAAGGTAATAATTTCTTCTTTCTTCAAAATTTCGGGAAATCATCTTCTTTCCAACACAATGAACATAGTTTTTGATTTTCATGGTTTGTTTTTTATATCTGACATTCAGCTGAAAGATAATTAGCCGAGATTTCATTTCTTTATGAACATAAGGAATGTCTAAACAAAATATGTGCGGAAATTCTACTTTATGACAGTGAAATCATCAATTTGTTATAGGAGTTATATATAGAAGTCTAATGATTCACTTTTTACAAGACCGTGATCACTGAGCGACTATGGAGGGACCAAAAATTTACGAGGCGACCTTTGCGACTATTTTGGCCTCACATGGCACATTGGCCAATTGTAGGTCATTCAGCTGTCGCTGTCCTAGTGGAAATGTGTTAGCGTTATTACACGCCACTGACTACTAAAATCCGAAATCTGACATGATCACCTACATCGTGTTGTCCCTGAACATTATATTTTAGATAAATTTCAAAAGGCTTAGTAAGAAGTTGGAACAATGGTTCGATAGTAACAGCCATAACGTTGGTATTTCCCAACACTACAAATACTAAATAGTAAGAATATAAGTTACCCTGTCATGATAATTTCGTTTCCATTTCTCTTCACAGTGCAGTCTGTTTACAAAATGCACGATCTGTGTGCGCCTGGGGAGGAAGCTTTCTAAGACGAGGGATCCTCTCAAAAGAAGGGCCATCAAGAAAGAGAGAGAAAAGCACGACGACAGACAAATGTAATATTTATTTTGCACTTTGTGATAAGTTTCAAATCTACTTTGTTTATTACCAAGACATGCATGTAAGTTTTGTCATTTTGGCATGTTCTTTAACCCTATCCAAACTGTGTGTGTGTGGGGGGGGGCTAAAAGTCGCTAATATTTTTTTTTAAACAATGCTATTTCACAGGTTTTCTTGAACAACTACTAGTACTCTAGTTTTCCTACATGTATAACATCACATATAGTAGATATAACTTTAATGATTTGATATTCATAATTTATGCTAATTTGAAAAATACAAGATGGCGGACTATATCACTATTCAAGGTTTCAGCAGGCTTTTTCGCCTTTAAAATCCTCAATACCTGACATTTTCTTTAACGGAAATATTTAGATTAACGTTTCCAGTCTATTTTTATTGTCCTTTGGAATCATAAATGGAAAAAAAGGATTTAAAAAATTTCAAAATGGTTGATCCAAGATGGCGGATCCCAAGGGATTGCTAACAACACAAGATGTCATTTTATTACGTCATTTTGACGTCCACATATTTACCATTGACGTCGTATGCCTTTCCATACCTTAACATGAATAATACAAACTGTTTTGTTTTAATACCGTTAGATATTACGGAAATTCCCAATTTAGCCAATGAAATCACATCGATGACGTCATATTACGTTATATTACGTCACCACAATTACATGAATTATAAAGCTTGACGTGAACATCACTTCCTGCAAGTCTAGTGATCATACATCATACCGTTTGGAAATTATGAGGGGGCGCGAATGACACCCCCCCCCCCCCTGCATATACCAGAAAAGCTCAGTCTGGATAGGGTTGAAGTGATTTTGACTATTCCTTCGATCGATTTAATATCTTCATAGGGAGGAGCGAGCGTCATACTATCGACGGCGGGAAGCGGCGAAAAGGAACCCCGACCAATATCTTAGCCTCATCGTTGATGGTAAGGAAAGTCTTTAGTAATCTTCACATCCCAGACACCAGTTATAGTATCTCTTATATCTGAAGCGTTATATGCTATACCTTGTATTTACATGCCGAGCATGGCCTCCCGACTCTACCTCGACCATGGCCAAGAGTGATTCGGAAACTAGATTGGCTGGTGTTCGGCGCGGTCGACTGGTGTTTGGCTGCGCCAGCCGATATTTTGAAAAAAAAATGTGTTAAGCCTAGGTTACACATAGCCGAACATGGCCTCCCGACTCTCCCCCGACCATGGTTGGAGTGATTCGGGAGTGATTCGGGAGCTAGCTCGGTTGGCGTTCGGCCGAGTCGGCTGGCGTTCGGCTGAGTCGGCTAGTGTTCGGCTGCGCCAGCCGAATGTTTTGAAAATTTCAAAACATTCGGCTCTGGACGGCGGGTCTGAAATGGGTCGGCTGTTGTTCGGCTGGTGTTCGGCGCGGTCGGCTAGTGCTCGGATGGTATTCGGGATTGAGTCAGTAGTAAAATTAGAACCTTAACCACGCCAGAAACACTACTGACTTACTCCCAACTAGTTTCCAACCTACCCAATACAATTAATGATGTCTTGAGGCAGTCTCCAAAAGAAGGTTAATTCAAACAATGTTGTATGCTGATAGTTCCATCAGCTACCGTTGTTTAAGTACAATAAATATTTTTCGTCCGGGGATGGGGATGGTTGGTAGTGCTTTATCCCAAGTGCCTTAAAGTTCACTGCTGACTTACTTCCAACTAGTTGACAACGTACCCATGACTCACCCCAAGACTGTACCAACAAAATAAATGCTTCCAGTGGCCGAAACACCCCAACCTGCGCACGACCAAAATCAAATAACTAACCGTGATCCGAATTAGATCTATCGGTAATGTTAACAACACAGAAGAATGGATTACTTTGATTGAAAACAAAAATAACCCCTCTTTTTAAGTCGCTGAAAATGTCCATTTCATTTCATTTCGTGAGAGGGTAAATAATCGGCCGGGAATTGGTCAGAAGATATTCGACAGTCTGCGACTAGAGGTCGGGATGGTAGGGAGAAGTTTAGAAAGCTTTTGGGGCTCAGCCGGGTGTAAGTCATTTCCTGGTTGGGAGATAGTTGGGATATGTTCTGGGCATGTTCAGCGCTAAAAGATAGGCGTGTTCTTAAATTGGCCAGACTGCTCCCGAACAACCGCCGGCCTTAGTCGGCCAGTAGTCGGGAGCCGTATTCGGCTATGTGTGACCTGGGCTTTACACATAGCCGAACATAGATTAGGAGTGACTTGGGACATAGGTTGGCTGTGCTCGGCTAGTGTTTGGCGCGGTCAGCTGGCGTTCAGCTGCGCCAGCCGAATGTATTAAATGTTTGAACATTCGGCTCTGAGTGGGAGGTCTGGAATGGGTTGGATGGTGTTCTCGATCTTGACTTTCATCGAGTACTTGGCAACACTGCTCTGTTGGAGTAAAGCGTGTTCGGCTGACGTTCTGCGCGGTTGACTGGTGTTCCACTGGTGTTCGGAAGTAATTTATTCACTGGTTAGGAGATGGTTAGGGCAAGTTTGGCGTTTGTTCTGTGCCAAAGATAGGCGTGGCCTAAATACTGGTCATACTGCTCCCGAACTGGGTCGGCTGGTGTTCGGGAGCCATATTCGGCTGTGAGTAAACCGGGCTTTGTATGAGCCACATTAACTCTGAATACATATGCCTACAGGGATGGATCAAGCCAAGACCTTTCTACCTCACTTTGTCGGGGACAAGTCAAAGGTATGAAAAAGTATTGATTTTAGCATGCACGTCAAAAGTAGTGGCATGCAATATACATTCAACCATGGCGAAATATCTCTGACTGTTACTTTAACAATTCCAAAAGGGGAACGCTATCTAAAGAAGCAACAAAATTACGACCTAATTACTCGAAGTTTATTGACGAAATAAAAATAACATCCTACTAAAATTACAGACCCCATGCATTACAGATGATGTACTTGTGGGGCCATTGCCTTACACTGCTTTTAGAAAAGAAGCCAAAGAAAACAAGGTTAGGTCTGGAGCAATATCGCTTGGCAATTGAAATTGAATCGCGCCTGTTCTGTCAATTTGCGTTAAATCATATTGCATATGTAATGAATTTTAGACACTGAAATATTCATTTGGTGTAACATGGACCTCTTACATTATTCTTGTTATGCACTTCTTACCCCAGGAAATCACGACTGCGGACTTGATGAAAGTCCATGTGTCGGGGGTTATAAGCCACGGCCATGGACTACGGTGTACATACGTTGATTTTTTTGAATATCCCCACGATTCAAACTTGACGTTGAATCTACTGCTGAAGATTCTGAGAAGACTTTCGGTGGTAAGTTTTGATTTTCGACAAAACTATAAGTCCATTGTATTGACTTAACGTAAAAAGAAAATTAACACAATATATGATTACACATGTAATACTTTACTCATGATATTTTTTTCGTCCATATACAGGACAAGGCTCTACCTCCAATCCTCTATATCCAGGCGGATAACTGCTACAGGTGATCTTGGCAATTGTATATTTCGAAAGACTGAGAATGGTTTCAAGACGTCACAATGCAAATATTGCACAATGTCAAATTGATCTTAACGATTTACACATTCTCATGTTTAAAAACCGTAAACTAATTACAGGTATTAGTCCCTTAGCCCGGCACCTCACCACCCCCCCCCCCCTCACTTTGCCCCTGAAGGGGTTATAGGGGGGTACCATATATGTAGATGTAGATGTAGGTATCGTTTGACCCGGCCGTATTCATTATAATTATATATATTACATATATTTTTCAGAGAGAATAAAAACAAATACATGCTGGCCTTTCTTGACATCCTGGTTCACATGAGGATCTTCCGCGAGGTAGGTTTTGTAAATTCATTGGGTTTCTTTGTGGCCTTTTGTACTTGTATAAGCTAAGCGGCCCTGATCTCCAATCAGATCTAACGGTTGAAAAGACCGTATCCAAAGAAGTCTTTATTGCAATAAAAACCTCATTTGATAGCTGGATATGGTCTTTGCAACCGTTAGATCTGAATGGAGATTAAAGCGGCCGACCAATTTACTAGTCAGGCACCTAATGTATGTATGCGAGGGGCCCGTATTCCGCATTTTGCTTTATTTTGGCCCGATCGCGATTTTTGTGCTAAGCAGATTTTGAGTGGTTTGGTGTACCTACACTGCTTGTAACTGTCTGTATCTGAGATAGAGAGGGGTATCGATAGACATCACAGATGATAAGAAAATACTATGATTCGGTAGCGGTTAATGCTGGGACTTTTATGTTTACGACATTAAGAAGTCAAGTAAAGTTGAAGGTTATTGGATATCAATCATGCAAAGCAAGTGCTCATTTACATAGTTTCTTCGTAAATGCTACATTTGTTCCCCATCTTTGCTAAGATGAGATGAGACTTTCATATTGAAACAACTTGTTCTGTCGGGTCGGTGTCTTCGCACCTATAAATCAGACAAGGTCTTCTTGATGGATTTCCCTAAATTTAGCATGTCGCAGATACCATAATTGCTTCACGGTGGATTGAGTCCTACGAAATCTTAAATGTTGTTTTTTTATCTTCCAGGTTCAACTCTCTTTTCTTATCGTCGGCCACACACATGAAGATATCGGTATGCTCATCTAAGTTATCCTTGTGACTAACATACCTGTTTGATAGTATTTCATTATGTATATAATTACAAAGAGCATAATTTGACCAAATGTAAGGCCACACTCACTCACTCACCAACTCACTAATCCTCCTGCACATGGTACGTAGAGCTAACTTATGTTGGCCAAGTTATGTGGGCTACATTGATTATCGAAGGCAATACTAGGATAAATCAATGCATGACAACTTCTATAACCCACATAACTAATACATGCACCGGTCATGAAAACGCCAGGCATTTGTTCGGACTACGGTCGGCACGTCAACTGCACACGCATTCATTCACAGCGCATTGGATTCGTACCTCATACGCAATGGAAGCGCTGAATTCATACGCTAGATGGGCATTACACATACGTCAAAGTAATCCAAAATTTCGCAACTTTGTGCCTGCGGCTGTACAGAAGAACATCTTGTTACGCCAAACCCATATATATGTATATATAGCTGAGCTGGGATAATTCAAGACATATCTCGAAGTTCTGAACTCATCTCAGCCTAGTACATGTAGTAATTAATCTGTCATTTTTTTCGTCTGCAGATCAAATGTTCAGTAAAGTGGGGGATAAGCTCAGACATCAGGAGGCCCTCACGCCTGACCAGCTTATCCACCTGATGCCTAAGTGCAACAGGCTGAGAGGCCTTTTCGACATACGTGAATGGCTAAAGCCCTACATTATCAACATAAAGGGACATTCCCAACTGGGACAGTTTAGGTTCCGACTGAATAAAAATGACCACGATGTTGTCGACATGTTTTACCGCAAAGGGGAAACCAAATATTGGCAAAAAATGAAAAACGGCATGTTTAAGCGGGCGCGGAGGTCCGGGAAGCCTGTGCGACCGCCAGGTGTGCCAGAGATAATTCCTATGTCATTTGAAAACGGTAAAATTGATATCAACAAACTGCGGGATGAATTGTTTCCCAAATGGTCGCCATACCTAGATAACGAACAGCAACGATATGTATGGCAAGAATTCCTTAAAACGATCACGCACGCAAATGAAAACACTGCGGAGTTAAAAAAACAATCGAAAGTAGGAGCAGAATGGGCCCTCACCAAACTTCCAAAATACCAAGAAGAAACTGACAACACGGGAGCTAGTCCAGTCGTCCCGGATGACGTGAGGCGTTTACTGGACAAGGAGCAAGAAAACCCAGAGGTAATGGACGCGTTGATAACTTCGTATCAGCACCTAACATCTAAGTGATGCCCCAAAGAGCACTGTATAAAACATGTTTATAATTAGCTTTGTAACAACATAGCATGTGCGCAGCAGCTTTAAAACTTAATACGACTATGTATGTAAAGCAAAAGAACTTAAAATGTCTAAGTCAGCAGTTCGTAGCAATAAGGAAACTTAAGTGGTCCTTGTCGTGAAATCCGTGCCATATGGAATATCGATTCACACTGCTTTTTTTGCAGATCACTGAAACCGGAATACACGCACCAGAACCAAAGACCACCAGTACCAGACAACCTCGTCGAAAACTTTTGACCAGTAAAAAATAGGAAATCGCCGCCCTCATATATGACTACATTTATTATTTGTAATTCTTATTGATTAGTTTGCATGTTTCTTGGTAGAGCGTTATGTATACTTTTGTATCAAAAGTATCGTTATTTTGTAATCTTATTGTTTGTAAAACCTTTTATATACATTTTCGCTAATCGCGTTCGTCTTCCTTATGACTTTATGTAAAAGACTATTATGATTGAACTAAGTAGTTTCACATCATGTTTATCATTGTCTCTCTCAATGATCATAGCTAATCAATTTACTCCAGATTCACTGGTAGCCTTTACTGCAATTATCATTCTCTGATCAAGCACAGTCTCGGAGAGTATTAAAAGAAATGTTGCCTGATTTTTTTTTTACTATACATGACAAAGGAAGTTAAACTAACTTAAAGATGTATGAATATGTATTTTCTGTTTTCCTTAAGTTTGCAACTTTGACTCTAATAGGGAACTGCGATGTAAATTATACAGAATAATACATTTAAGTGATTTCATTTCTTTACATGGATTTCGTGGATTTGAATAAAATCCAATGCGTTTTCATTATATGCGATGCTGAATTGTGGTTTATAGTCACTCTATACTAACTCCCCGTCTTGAGTCATTTGACTCAAAAGTACGACGTTTTGAGTCAAATGACTCAAAGTCCGCCGTTTTGAGTGACATGTTTCAAAGTTCACTGTTTGGAGTCAAATGACCCCAAAATCCCCCGTTTTGAGTCACATGACTCAATGTCCGCCGTTTTGAGTCACATGCCTCAAAGTCCGCTGTTTTGAGTCACATGACTCAAAGTCCGCTGTTTTGAGTCACATGACTCAAAGTCCGCTGTTATGAGTCACATGACTCAATGTCCGCCGTTTTGAGTCACATGACTCAAAGTCTGCTGTTTTGAGTCGAATGACTCAAAGTCACCTGTGTTGAGTCAAATGACTCAAAGTCCATGTACGTTTCCCTTCAAATTCCAGAAATCCGCCCTACTTGGCTGAATAATCAAGACTCTGTTTGAGTCAAATGCCTCAATATGTCTCGAATATTTAGATATGAATTTCTTGGAATTCTCGATAACAATCCAGAACGGCTGCAGTTTCCATAAAATGAATAACTTCATATTCTAATTTTCAAGTCGAAAAAAAGGGAATAAAATGGATTTTCCCTTATTATTTTGGATTCTGTTAGTGGTAGATCCTGAAAAAAAACAGTTGCCTTAAAAAATGCGGCAATCTACTAGGCTATCCCCCCCTCTGACTCTACCGAATATTTAGGTAACTTGTTTTGATTGTCAATCAAGAGTACAACATATCAAAACTGTATGTTGTTTGTGACCTATAGTTGCAACTCTTCTAACAATGACTGACTCCAGCAGATGCGGAAAGCAGCTTAATGATGGGCAGCAAGCTGATTGCACCTCCTTTGTATTCCATGCTCCCTGTGCTGAGCTGCCTTGTGAGTTGAAAGAGACTATTCCCTTTCTAGCTGTCTTGGCGTCGTGACTTGCATAGTTTTCAAAGCCTGCTGCAAGCTCTCTGAGCAGCTGCTAGTGAGTACTGATTTCTTTTGAAATGCAGATAGTCAGGGCCCCGAAGTAATTGAAGACACTTCTTCAACCACTGCAATGTGATTGATCGCAAGGCAGCTTTTTCTTGTTAAAAGCTAAAGGCAAAGACTGGGTTGCCAATTTGTATTGTGGGACTTTGATCTTAACGACTAATCTTCACAACCTTGAACAATTCATTCTTCCGACTATGCAACCAAAACGCACTCAGCAAGGTCAAAGCCGGTTACTAGATACTGCAAGGTTAGATCTTGTTTTCTTTTCTAATAATTCTAGACTACTTTTATCCGCAAACAAAGAGAAATACATATGTATACATTGCAAAGTGGGTTGCAATGAAACTCACCTGAACCCCCCTTGAATTGTTTTGGGTCCTTATAATTACCATCCGGTGAAATAACGTTTCCAAAAGTGTATTGCTACATTCTTGCGTTGAAATTCACAAGCCCATTCGATGTGCCTTAATCTCTACAAATCGTTGGCATATTGCGTCATGTGGATCATACGAATGCTCTTGGGTCAGACAGATTGATTGCGATGTACCGACAGTTAATCTTATAAGGTCCCTCTTGAAGTTCATTCTAATCCTGAAGCCATCTACTGACATCCGACGTAGCTATTCGTCTATGGCTGTTCTTTTTCATTGTGTTGTAAGGTTTAAACTAAAGTTTAGCCAACAGTACGTACACTTTAGTCTAAAAAGATCTTTTGATCTGTGTAGTAGCCAATTTGGATCGTCCGATAAGTGGCGTTTTTCCTCATCAGTGTTATATTGCACATATCTAAGAATTATAGAAATTAGAGAGCCTTTGCTCTGAATATACACGTGGTTCTGCAGATTTTTCTGTGTGTTCATCTTTCCCTAGTTAAGAGGGAATTAACACTCTGTATCTTTATTCCTGATTGTTCTCTTAATCGGAAATGTACTAGATATTAGAGTCTCTTTGATCAATGCGTCATTCAATACATTTGCTGCAGTCATCTTTCGTGACCTTCAATTACCCTTCAGTTCATTTGTATGCCCGCCTTCCCTTATCGGTTGTGCTTTGATGCTATCAAACTTACGATCTCCTCACTTCACCTTTGGTCTTGTCTGGCCTTGGTTCAGAGCAAATTCATCATAAGCTTGGAGAGTTTCAAACTTGTTGCGCTCCTCGACAATTTTTGTGATTCAAATTCACACTTGGAAACTTTACCATCAGCTACTGCTAGCTACTACATAGTAGTACGATTTTTTGTTAACGAATAATACCAATTTTCATCGTAACGAATTCTTAGCGGGTTTTTATGTCGGGTTTGTTTGTAAAGAGTAACGTCCGTTTTTTCGGCAACAAGGAAAAAAAAAAACATTGGCTAACTGGAAATCTCTAAATGTGGACTTGATGCACGTCAAAGTTTATTCTTAAAATTACTTGCTGACTTATAATTGTACCAGTGATGATAGTCTTTTCACATATGAATCTGATTTTTAATAAGCGTTGTTCTCCTTGCTAGCCATATGACTATAAGATTTACCAACAAGGAAGCCATGTGGGATTCGTTAGTAAGGACATCTCCTCACTAACGAATCCCACATGGCTTCCTTATAACTGTCAAGAAAACATTGACGTCAGAGCTGTTCCCTTGAGTCGAAGATTCGTGTTAGCTAGCGGCTTGGGAAAAGATCGTGCTTAAACTGGAATGTGCAAACTACAACCTAAGTATACTTAATATGTACTTACCCCAGGCCTGCTACAGCACTAGAAACACTTTGGCAACAGAGCGGCATTTTTATTTTCTTTAACAAAATAGATACTAGTAGACATCACGTTGTCACTTCTGTTTGTGAGTGTGAGATTATGTCGTAATTGCTATTGAAAAATTCGGCTGTAAAATTGATTAGAAAACAATTAATTCTAATGTAACAAAGCAGCTTAAAGTTGCGAAGATAAACAGCATTTGTTTTAATCTTCCACAGGTATTTACCATAAATGTACTCTTCAAATATCAATACATTGATTCTACACTCATGGAAGCAGTTATGCAACACAGAATTGAAACGTTACTAATTTATTCGGGAGATAGTAACATCGCTGACCTTCCTATTTCTTCAAAGTTGCTCGCAGTGGTTGGGTAGTGATGGATTATATTACTCAGCTGTTTAATTAGTGGTGTTGCACTCAGTCATGAGTAAAGGTTAGCCCCAACCTTGTAATCTACTTGTCCTTGAAATGTTCAAAGTAAACCGCGCATGACGTTGATATTGATGTCCGGCCCATGGCTTCTGCTATTAGCATGCTTTGAACGTTCCCGGTTTGACGCCGCCACAACTATCGATTTTAGCGCAAGAACTTTACAATTTGCACACAAGTTATAATGGCGCTTTTTTCACTTTCGTCATTGGTATGGAGTTTGGTATACTATGATACTCACTGCAATAAATTTGATACAAATTTAGTTGTTATCTATATGATAAAAGAATGAAAGATTGTATCATTGATTTATATGGAGAGAGAGAGAATGAGAGAGAGAGAAGACTGTTGATGAGAAAGAAAAGTTGAATTATCGTATGTATACGTATTACCAATTATCCCCAAGACAAGCACACTTCATATATCCAGGTGTTGAAGATGTTCTTCAAAAGACATTAATGACACCATCTTTATGTGGCATCTTACTGTATCCGGCGTGTTGATGAGAGTTGTAGTTACATTACATGCAGTAATATTGTACTTTTAAGTACATTTCGTATCAATAAACGAACACAATCGAGGAAAATTTATTTGTAATGGCTCCCTAGCTAGACCTGCCTGTCCGATCGAACAGCTCCATCTTCGCTCGTTACGAAGCATCTCCTAAAGGCAAAAAGATGTGTCCAGGAGCTAGGACGTCGATCGAAATCTTCACCTCAGCAGCGATATCATTAACCCTTCTTGAAACGACCGCTTTGCCCTTGAAAAACCCTTGCGAAATTCAACATCCCATAAGAATGTCTTCATTTTAGTAAAACAAGGTCGGCTGAGAATATCATGCCTTCGAAATGCTTCTTGTCGTAAAGGTTTGTCGATGATGAAAAAGGAGATTGTCCGTGCCTCTTGGTATTCATCTTTGAATATTAATTGGTCATAGATAATGAGAAAAATGATTTTTTGTCAGCACATGTTGAATGACAAACTCGCTCTCTACACCTTGCTGAGAGCGCTTCTACCACTGCTATATGATAAGTCGAATCTGCATGGGTTATGGTTCCTGACTTTGTTATAGTCAAATTACCATGATCACATCAAAGACAGCCCGGTAAATTCACACTGATGATGTTATGTTAGAAGTAATCACAGATGTTTACTGTGAGGCTCACGAAAAATCAAGTTAGCCGTAGGACACATCCTGTGACGCACGAGTTAGTGATCAAGGGATCTTCGGTAATGATTATGTCCTTTGCGACAAATTACTATAGACAATTAGAAGAGAGGTATCCTGGTGTCATTGACCGGCTCTCATTAAGAGACAGTCAGCTTCTTCTAGGCTTTTAAAAATCATGTATTTGAAATGGAGCATTGGATCATTTTTCGCTTCTTTGACATCTCCTTTCTCTATTTCGAATGTCAGCAAACGTATGTCAAACAACGTATTGCCAAGCGAGTAACTTTTTTAAAAAACTTGAAGAACCAATATGTTCTGATTTTTTGCCTATAAACAGGTTTTAAAGCGGGACTTTTGACAAAGATATGGAGAAACTTGGCCTTAATAGAAATTTTAACCAATGTCAACGCACGTCTAAATTGCTGCACAGATAGGTCGTGGAAACAGGTGTTTTTATGATAATTCGAGTTGCACAGGAAAGATAGAAGTTTCTACCTTTCAATGATACTCATCGCCACGATTTATCAGTACTGAAGTATGTTTTTCCGATCATTATCGTTATCATAGGCTTCATTAGGTAACTGCATGCTTATATGCTCACCACGTACCGTGAATGATTGTCTCGGCCTTTTGCCACTGCACTCAAGCAGCCGTAACGTCCGCGCTTGATATGCCACTGTTGCCATTAGTCTGCATAATGTTTTCTCCAGAATCCCTTCAGCTAGCTATCGCATGTATTCCTTTACCTCCCTAGCTCTTTGCTAGCCTTTTCTAACTATTTGTTGGCTTCGGGTGCTGCCTTTGCTAGTGTATGCGCAAAAAAAAGGGATGAATTCACAGATGCGTAGTTGTCCTAATTACGATATCATCATGAGCCATTTCCTTGAGGTGGATAACCTCGTATATTTTTCTCACTGATTTATAGATCAAAGCTCTGTTCAAAGCCACGGATGTCTTTGAGCTTTCTTTGTGTTCTATCCAAAAGCCCTTTCATAATAAAAAAGATTAGCTTTGTCATTGTAAGATCCGGAGATGGAAGATACATAAAAGGTTTGTCTTTGTGATTGATCATCCCGAGCAGTAACGGCCATGCTTTTCATGTCTGGAACTTTCTAACAACTTAAAAGCTTTCGATGGAGACCGTCCAAGAATCTTAAAAGCCCCCTAGCCTGATGTCAAGGTGAAACTCTAGCATCAGTCCAACGACAATAGGCAACCCTTCGCAGACAATATGCGCATTCCGGGCACATGGAAATAATTTCATATGGTTAAAGGTAGGCCAAGCGTTACGCTTATACCACACTTGGAAATGCAACGCAGCCTAGCCACGACTTTTGTTTTCAGCCAGCTCAATGTGCCTTCTTTTCTTGATAACTATGTTGATTTTTGTTTTACTAGGAGACGTTTGGGGCTTACGTTTAGAGCTCCCTCATAGAAGTGTCGTCGGCTTAACGTCCCCAACCAAAAGGAGGAATGCAACCCTAACATTCAAGCCCAGCGATGTTCAAACCTCCGCATTCTGGACCCAATGCATTTCATCGTTATGGTGAACCTGCGTTTACTATCCACTTGCGCCACGGGGAACAGAAAAAATAGTGTTCGGAAAACTTGAAAACTGAATTCATACACTCCTATGCTGCCATTTCCTTTTCTCTTGCATGCCGTAGTGGACAATGTGTTTTCTGCTACTACAAGAGATAAAGTTAAGACATAAGAGGTTCTAATTATAACGTCCCAAAAAGAGCGTCAGGTAGGCATTTTTTTTGCCCCCAGGACAGCCGTGCATTACTGGCTGTAAAAAGGCTACGCCATTCCATATTTACCCATTAGTCGTTTGGACGCTGTCAAATTACATTTGGTCAAGACCTTTTCTACTTGAGACATCTTGTTGACCTTTACACCTACAGAGTCAGTTGGACATCCTCTTGGGGTCATTTGATAAAAAGAAGGAATATCACGCCTTGGAAAGTTTGTCCTCCGGGAAGACAGCCTAATGCCTTTGCACCACGCAACAGTAGCGACTAACGTCTTATAGGTTGTAACAAAAGTGCTTTAAAGGCCTTCTCTAGCTAGGTCATCTTTAAAACTTGTTACGACTTGTCATCCGTAGCAGGATTCTTTAAAATGAAGGACCTTAAGACAGGGCGAGATAAAGGTAAGCCAAGTCCATGGAGACTACAATTTGATGTCAGAGTGATCTTTAAAAAAACTTTGGAAAAAAACTCTTTTCAACGCGAATGTCACCAACAAAAAAACGGCAGTATAAGCTCTGTCTAAGTTCTTTTTCCGGGCTGTTTCAAAGGATGCCACTGTGCTGAAGTACATTAGGATTACTGTAACGAACTCTGTTGTGAGCTCTTGTGCTAAAACCAAGCACAGAGACAAATTCGGTGCATATAGTACACACTGTGATAAATGAACAAGCCGCATTTCAGTCTCCGTATAGTCCCGTAAAGTACATAAGCCTTTTGCAAAAGCATGCAAATTGTCTTCTTGAAACAGATGGAGAGTAGCTTGCACATCAATCTGGGTGCTTGTGATGACTGATTTTCTAGTAAATCATGCGCTCCAGCCACAACCTCAGGGGAAAGTTCTGAACTTTTGGAAGGCTGCCATATCTTTAGAAATTGCCCCTTGAAGACCGTCTTTAAGTGCCCAAACGCGCCGTGATGGAAAAGCGAATCGAATTTGAAAGAAAGGTACGGGAAAAGAGGTTGGGTGCGAACGCAATCTGCATTGATAAATAGGTTCTCAGTACGCCTTGTCCTGACGAAAGGTTATTAAGTTGAGAAAGCCAAAGAATAGCCATACCTTTTTGGTCGTTCTTATCTAATGCTGGTAACAGTTACCAGCCGGATAGCCGGAAGTTAAAGAAGAGTGATCTGTTTGTGCTGGGGTTTAGTAACATCTTGAAGAAGTTAACAACTCAAAGAAAGTAGAAACACCCCATGGTCGACAGACTGACAACTTGTTCTCCAACTAGTTACACTACAATGAGCGGTATTTCTTTTTACATCAGATGAATATTGTTTAAATACATATGTGTACTTCTTTCAGTCAGTCAGTCTGGCTAGTACAGACTTGGAAATGTTCCCGTTTTAAGTTTTTATTAAGTTCAGAATGTGAACGATTTCTCATGCATGTATTCGTTATTCATATTTTATGGAATAGGAAGAAATTCAAAGGCGCAAGCAAGCCGACACAGATATGGTTGTAATGCAATCAATCAAGCTTTCAAGCGTTTGATAAAGTATTTAGGCCGGACAACGGACAAGGCTAAATTCCTTTTCTTTATTACTTCCTCGAGATAGAAATGAAATCTTTTGGTGTTTGTCTTCATCCCATTCGGATCCTTGTTCTTGATTTAACTTCAGTTATTGATGTAGATATCTGTGTGTTTTCCCTTCGACATTTTGAGATACTCACAGTTCGTAAAGCCCCCCCCCCCTCTCACTGGACCCGCGGCACGCTGGCGGCCGATCGAATTTACAAAGCATTCAATTAATTTCATCGACAAAAACGAATCTTTTTAAGCTTTGTGTGTTTGGTTGACTTTTTGGTCATACTTATACGTTTTGAATGATGTTGCCATTATAAAGTCAAGGGTAGCACAAATCCAGTTTAGGACGCAGTGACGCCGCCAGCGTGCCGCAGGTCCAGTGAGAGTGGGCTTTAAGTACACTCTGGTATCTCACATTGGCAGGAACATCGCTTTGAACGATGGAGGCTTCACGGCTGTTTCTTATCGACCTGTGTGGATCTCACATTTTATATCTGTAGTGATGAATTGCCGCTTCCACTGCCTTGACACTCTTCAGTACATCTTAACTGAATAATTCAGCAATATTATATAAGATATCGATCGGCTCAAAGATACATATAACTGTATCAAATTTAGATAACAATCGAATACAACGATATTTTGCTACGTTGATCTAAGCTGACGTTGGGTGAATGCTCTTAAAGTTTTGTTTACTACTTTGCAGAAGGTTTTGTCTCTTGGAATATTTCTTCGATTGTGCGGTCACGAAGATAGATGATGTACGAACAACACCAATGACCCGTGTATATGATATATGATATACAGGCTTCATATACATTAGAGGTGAAGCGGGATACGAGCTTTAGGGTCAAGAAATAAAAACTTTGTCCTGAAAAGCAATATTCAATTGCCATACCTTTTACAATTTCTCGCCAATAATTCATAAGGCAACACAGACAAAATGAGCCATTTCTTTGAAATGCAACTCCTTCAGGGAACTGTGGAGTATGTTGAAGATCTATACATTAGTGTTGAGTAATGTTTGTTGGATAAATCCATGTCTAGTTCCTCTCGAATGACAACATGATTGATTGTGCTTCTATAAATCTTGAGCAATGTACGTTTTTAATTAGACTCGTATAATGACTTTGTATTGTCATGGGGTGCACATAAATTGGCACTAATGCATGAACATTAACACAAATTTGTCGCGAGACGATTCAATACAACGCTATTCATAAAGTTTGTGGACATTTCGAATGTATCTAGTGCCCAAGGGAATGCGGTGCATACATGGTGGCGTCGGTGCGGCGTAGTTGTTAGGGCGTTGGGCTTATAACCAATAGGTTCCGAGCTCGATATTCGCCATGCCTTGACTTTGTGCCCTTTGGAAAGGTACTTTACACGATGCTAATGTGACGCCCATCTTTTCGGCTAATACGTCAAAATTGTGGCAAAAAACATGCACGGATTTGGTACACCAATGTGCCAACATTGCCACCAAGAGCGATTTTTTCTATCATTAAAAAGTATGGGTTCCAAAATTAAACAAATAAGTATTAGTAGAACGTCATTGATTCACGTAGTTCTTTAAATTATTGGAAGGCAAATTTTATGTGAGTTAACGCTTCAAGCATACTACAGGCAAAAGTACATGAATGATTCAGAACAAAACTGGTTTTGAATGTAACAAAAGCAAAATCAACTTGAATAGCTAACTACAATATAAAGGATGACACGTGTCAGAAATATGATCAATTGCCACATTACATCGTATTCATACGGCTTAAATGATTCAAATCGAACTGCTGAGCAATTGAGGTAATTGCGTTGGTGTATACACAGAATAAAGGCCAACACCAAACCTCTTACATCATCTTTTATACTGTTGTCAAACTTAACGCATTGGCTTTGTGTCCGGCTGAACATGTCCAAGATTAGAGAGGCTGCAGCGCATTAGATAAACACAAAGCATACCGGGTTTATCTTCCAAGAATGTCACTATATTCTTCACGCCGGTACATTTCTCTTCAACTCAGGCACATATATATTTACATAGTTTTAACAAAGCTCAGTGTACTTGCATCTTACGGCTCGATCGGTCACATTTTTTGTAGGTTGTCGTACACTTTCAAGGAACTTCAAAGCAGGGTATAACAGAACGAACCACAAGGAACGAAGACGAGTGAAATTTGAATGAAACATTCATATGACTTACATTTTAAAGCATTTTGAAACATTCATATGACAAGTGATTTTTGATACGATTTCTCCTATAATTTACACATTGATATGCAAATTCCGTTACATTTAAGTTTGTTTCATTGCTTTGACTCTCCATTATGTTTTGATTCAATATTTCTAGTCTCTTGAGTTATCGTTACTTCGGTTATCATCTAATTATGATTTCTTTCTTTGTTGAAGACTTATATTTTCAACTTAATCTTTATTGCTGTATTATTTGTCATTATTTGATATATTTAAATGTTGCTTTGTATTCATATGTTAGGGGTTTTACCCCTCCAGAAATCTTTTAAAAACACCACCAGGTGACATGTATTTTTGGTAAAACAAATAAACTGAAACTGAAAACTGAAACATTTATCGCAGCAACAATGTATTAAGTTTGCGATTGTATGGAAATCTGCTTATGTATAGCCGGTATAACCGCCATTTGAAAAAAAAACTATCACAGGTGCTAGGCACGTGGCGCAGCAGCAGCTGGTTCTAAACTGTATTACAATGTATGGGAACTGTTGAGGAAAGTTCATAAAGGCATCAAAGTTGGTGCACATTGGCTAAAAGTTTATGCAAAACTATCAGCACCTGCTCTGCGGCCTTTGTCAGGGGGAAGTGACATTCTCCTTGTCGTATTGTGATGAAATCATCACGACAAGGATGTGTGCTCCAATGTGACTACCTATCCTTGCAGCTTCATGACAAAGCGGCAAGAAGGTGGTCCCAAACGAGTCCTAAATCCCCTCCCCCCTCGTTTCTTCTTATGACTGGTGTGGGCTTTTTTCATCTAACGTGTATATTAGTCGTCTGCTCTGTCTATGACCCGGCCCCCTTTCTATTACACATTGCAAAATATCACATGAATTGCCAAGAGACTGCCTCATATCCTGTGTGGCATATGAAAAGTTATCGTCACCCACAACTGTAATGGAATAATCTTGAAAGACGGCACATTGCAGATCAAGCTGTATTTCACGTCTTCTCTGCGACAGTTACAGCAGTGATATTGGTTCCACTGGTGATATTGTATAGTATATCATATATGTTATGCTTGATCTTTATGCCGCATTGTCTTAAATGGCATCGGTATATCAAACAGTAATGTCATACTTTTGCCACCCACAAGCTTTATCTCCGCGATAGTTACTGCGCACCTGGTAGTATATAACACTTTTACAGCGTTTTCTGTCAAGCATCAATATGTATAGCATTCAGCCTTTCATTGTTCTATTTTGACCGTTTTAACATTTAACATTTACATAAAGGCCTTTCTTTAACTATATAAGCAATGTTACAGTGAATATATCGCTGGGCTTGAATGTTAGGGTTGTATTCCTCCTTTTAAATTTCAGCTAGACTTCTTAAATAAATTGGCACATCGGGGCGAAATAAGAATAGAAAACTAATGACGTGACATACATCAGTTGGGTAAGATTGTGAAGAATTGCACAAATTACGAGTTATTTCATGTACTTTATGTAAGAGTAATGACTGGTGAGAATTTAAGTTATCACGACACATATAATGACTAAGGAAGCTGTAATTAAAGCTAAGACATAAACAATCGGCCTTTGAATTGAGAGTCGTATATTTCTTATATGCCTACGTTTCTTAGCTTTTGATGGAACAAACCTATTTATTTATTCTCAAATGGAACAAACTTGCTGAAAGATAGAAATGGTATAGGTAGTCTCATAGCCGTCTTGGGCCGTAGGGGTAGTGGCGTGTTATCTACTGTGTCTAGGGCACGTTGTTGGAAGGCGGAGCCCAACCCTCTCCGCCCACTGGCCTTTACCTCCCCAACCAAAGACAGGTACAATCTTCTGTCTTGGCTTTTCTTAATGGTGGCAATTTTAAATTTTGGGTCTTCGAATGTGAAAAATCAATTTTCACCTTCTTTCTGTCGCAGAAGTAGGTTGAATTACAAAATCCCTAAGACAGGAAGCATAATCGTTCTATACTTTTCAAAACTATACAAAATATCGTTTTTTTTGGTCAAATTCAAGGCCTATTAGAATTAGGCATTTAGTTTTTCTGTTTTTAGCATTTAGCTAGAATACCCTTGTTAGAAATAAACAACTGGGCATATTTCGGGGGGGGGGGGGATCAGAAAAGATAAGAAGCAACACATGTAATAGTAATATAAGGTGTGATGTATGCAAATTGCCAATTTTATGTCTTTCACCGTGACACCTACAAAAGGGTATTTTTCTAACCATCATGATATTTTGAAAGCTGTTAGGATCCCCGGGCCAGAACGCTAGGAGCTAGTATTAACCCGATACATCCCAATGCATCAGGACATTTACAACCGACCAACATATTTTTACAACCGACCACCATCGTTACGTTTTTCAAGTGGTATCAGATTTTAATTTAAATCCTGCTATCATATATCACAAAGGCCGTACAGCGATCAAGTTATAAAGTCGCTTTATGAGCAGATAAGCTGTTCAATCTGATGGAGTGCAATAAAGAACTTAACAGCGAATGCCAAAGATCATTCCATTAAGATTGCATACCGTGAATCCCTGATGGAAAAGCTGAACGTTAACCACTTGTTACGTCAAAGAGGGTCAGGAAAAACTTACCTCTTCCAGGTAAGAAGATTACGCAAGGTCAGCTATTCAAGCAACTGAATGGGTTGAATTTCTTTGCATAATTTATCCAGTTGCTTTAGTAAGTTACCTTGCGATAATAACATATATTCTTACACAAAAATGGTACAGTATTAAATGGTGAGTTGATAGAATCCGATATTTTAATTTGATGATAAGAAAATAGCATCGTAAGGTTTTCAAAACCATCAGTAAACCTTTCATGATTTTCTAAAATGGTAGATAGTCATAGATAAAAATTTGGTATTAACATTCTATTACAACGCAATTTGCAAAATACCTTTACAAAAAAGGAAAATCTACAAATGGTTTCACATTTAAAAAAGCATCACTGTACAATCTGTGAAGATACAGAAAATACAGAAAATGCTTGTACTCGTAGGCAAAGCTTCGAAGAACTCAATGAAAACATCTCATCGTTTGCAATTGCGCAAACAGAACATGAGATATTTTCTGTCGAAGCTTTCGTATGCGTCAAGCTGAAACTGGATATATCGCACATATACTTGGATATTCATAAACACAACTCAACATAGCAGCACCATAAATCAGTTCCATATAACTATTACTTTGTATCAATACTTCATGCATCTCAATGATAAGCACAATGTACGTCTGGTACATTTAGTACACAACAAAAACTAAGGAACTTCTTACCGGTATGCTGACTTGAATCACTGCATGTACCTCAGCGAGTGCCCTAAGAAAGAAATTGTAGATGATGAATGATACATTCAACATGTGTGTATTCCATGTGAACTATGTTCATCATACTTTTCAACTCACGAAAAGTTAATGTAATGTCAGAAATGCTGCTTAAACTATACCTTTCTATCAGTTCACGTTGGTGATTGTGCAGAGTCACAGCAGCAACGATGTCAGAACCCTGGACAGCAGCCGATGTTTCAGCAGACTAGAGTCGAGTTGTGGTGTGAAACATTATCTTTCCGTGCGTCTTTCATGCAGACTCGTGACGCACATAGGGTCATACCACTCTGTTTTCACAGGGGTGAATAGCATTTTCGTCAAATATATTTCGCAATCTTCGAAATGTAGACAACTACAATCAAAATGTAATTCTAAACCTAAGCAAATCATTGCCACAAGCTTTGGTATAAGACTGAAGTTACAAAACTCATTTGTATTTTTCAAGTGACGCTCCTTCAATATATTACTTATCACCCTTCATGTAGATAACGACATGGATATGATCATATGTCCGTCTCTTATTGACTTTTGACATTGATTTCAATAGAAATCGATTCCACATTATACGTTACCTCCGGTGCTTTACTCCTCAAGTAGATACATCTTAAGCAATCAAGACATCATCTGGTGAACTAATCCACGAAATATTGACTTCCGTTGAAACTTAGCAGTAAGGGGGCAATTGTGATGTTGTGATCGTTTAGCTTCCTAAGCTGTATTTCTTCTTTGACGTCATATGCTAATCATACTGGCTTACAAACTAATTCAGCTTTAAGTTGTGTGTCAATTTGTGATTTTTCACACTGTCACAAAGTCTTAACTTCACAGTGACGTAGGCTTCTTTTTCTGAGAGCTGTGATAAAAGAAATAGTACTACCCTCAAGGACACGTACAATGGGCAATTCACGTTAACAACTTATTTCAACCGTATCGTATACAACGAACAATGAGCTAGATAAAGTAGAGGCAATGCCTTTTCGAGGCCGTATGGGCAGTGGGTTGTTATCCTCTGTCTAGGGTATGGTTTTGGAAGGCGGAGCCCAACCCTCTACTTCTAACACTTTTTACCTCCCCAAACAAAATCATGTTACCTTTTTGACACTGCTGGAGTGAGGAAAGTCGTGTAAAGTACCTTTCCCAAGCGCAGAACATCGGTGGCATGTCAAAGGCTTCGAACCAATACCTCATGGGATTCAAGACCCTAACCGTTACGCCAGTGCGATGCCACAATTCACGCTTACAAACCATACAAAATGTAGTGGTCCGTATACGAAATTTTTATGACATGTGAATACTTCATACGACGTATGGTATTATTTGAACTGGCAGCGTAAAGCGGTCTGCTGGTTTTGTAATTCCAGTTTGGATGACAAGGTCGAAAGTTCGATTTGCGCTGGTTGAACGTCCAAACACAGCGTAATGCAGATTGGCGTGCACTTATATACGACTCAAGCAGTTTTCTCTGAGTAAGTTGGAGGTGGTTTCATGTGTCTTCTGTGCGTTCAGAGTTACATGGTAGATCGCGCTTTGCTCTTAGTTTCAGATTCAAATACAAAACTTATAATCAAAATACAAAACTAATAAAGAAAATCTAAGGCAGACTCCAGTACAACAAATTATTTACACAATGTGCGTTGATTATTATAGATTGTCTCAAATGTAGCTAAATATGAAATAGTACCTTATATAGGTGATGCTTTATGGCTATGCTTAAGATAATCCTTATGAAGACACCCAGTTGATCAGTGATAGCTTCTTTGAAAACTTCAAGTACGATTTTATGGACTGATTGTTCACTGTATACAAACGACTTACATATACGACTTGTAATCATACATTTTGTACGATTTTAGACCGTTTTGT
The DNA here is from genome assembly GCF_035083965.1 of Branchiostoma lanceolatum. Lineage (NCBI taxonomy): Eukaryota > Metazoa > Chordata > Leptocardii > Amphioxiformes > Branchiostomatidae > Branchiostoma > Branchiostoma lanceolatum. The sequence goes on from NC_089735.1 coordinate 10,320,657, forward strand.
ACGATTTTAAAACAATTTGTACAATTTTAAAACATTTTGTACGATTTTGGAAAGAAGGGGTGAAACTTCCTGATTTCACCAGCTTGTCGCACAAAAAATCTGTATTAAGAAAAATTTCCTCATTTCTATCTCATTGACTTTCTATAGCTTCCTTTCGGTTACAATGAAATTTCCGTCACCTTACAGATAGTCTAGCTACAGAAAATTGATGAAATGACGTCGTCCACATACTATTAGGGCTTTTTTTGCGCATTGTACTAACACGAAAGCAGCAGTGGTGCGGTTTTGTTGGGGGGAAATCGTTATACATATGGTTTTCTATGGCACCACAGTGACTTTACAGCTATGAATGATGTGTAAATCCTTATCAAAATGTGTAAATCCTTATCAAAATGTGTAAATCCTTATTAAAATGAGTGGTCCAGGAATGTTGTAAATATTATACATTGTGAACCTATATACATCTGTCACAGCATGGCGAGTATCCGTTAACATACGTGTAGCAACATTATTTAACATAGCTAAGGCTGTCTTAATGTACAAGGCACTAAATGATATACCACCCCCAGTCCCCACACATCTGCGAATTATTCACAACATCGATATCTGCTCATAACCATACTCACAACACCCGTTTCAGTACACAAGGGGGGGGGGGGTGCTTCAACTACCAAGCACGCCTACAGTATAAGAAAAGACCTTTTTCCTTCTCTGGCGCGGTTCTGTAGAACTCACTGCCACCACAAGTAAGGGATGCAACATCTATCAGTGCTTCAGAGTATTTATACAAGAGAACTCCATAGTGTTTGAATTTTTTTATTTCTTATGGATATGTATATAATATTTTCTTCAGTTATCTATTATCCTTGTTTGAATTTTATGTAAACAACTTTGTTTGGGGTTCCCCTAGGGCTCATTGAAAATCGCCAGGTGGCGACATGATTCCCCTGGTACAAAAAAATAAATAAACAAATAAACATCTTTCTGCATTGCCCGAAGCTCCAAAGATAATCAAGATGTAATTTTTCCATGTTGCTCGTTACAACTTGCTCTTCGAGTTCAAATAATAATAAGTTAGAATAAAGCACGTTTTCACCAGGTCACCAGGAGCTCTTTCGTATGCTATAACTTTATATGGGGAAGCTTGGTGCTTTGGAGTCAGATATCCAACTAAGATATGTTGACTTTTTTACATATTATGTCGATATGTCCTATGTCCTAAGGCCTCAACTGATATTTTATAATGCCCAAAAGGGTCAACTTAAGCAGTGTAATTATGTTTTACATTCAAATGGATTTAACGGTTAATCCTACGTAGTCGCCAAGTCTACCATCAGGCTCTTCAAAGTATAGCGTTTTTTTTTAAATAAATAGAGCTTTCTACGTTAAGGGGAATGCCATTGATTCTATTACAAGGCAATTAAAATGGAAAACAGGATTAGGCACTCTTCTTAATAATATCTTATACATAATTATTGAATGCCGCAAGCTAGTTTTCATTTGCTTGGTGTCATTTATTGTAAAAGTTACTTACAAAGTACGGTTTAACGACCTCCCAACTTAACGAGCCAATCGCAGCACTGATTGCAACAAGATTGGGGTTTGACGTATATGGCGCCTTCTCTGGCGTCAACCGATAAGTCTTAAACATGCCAGCTATAATGAATAACCGTGTAACTTCCAACGAGAACACTTTTAACGAAGGAAACAGTCCCTGTAGTACGATCAATATAACTTTGTTTCCCCGAACAGTTTCTAGAGGGACTATCAGTATGTTTTGTGTTAGCTGAGCAAAGATTGGGACGAGTCCCAAAAGAGGCGTCCAATTACGGTCCAAATATTCTCAATTTACCTCTAACACGGTGCAGCAGTGTTACTTGATGCGATCAGGTATCAAATTTGTCAACATCATTAATTTTGATTAGTAGACACCATCTTCAGTCTTATACATGAACATAAGCCATGGATTTGTCAGTGGGTATGGATTAAGTGACCTGGAAAGGCAACCCTCGTCATTTAAGATTTTCTGATATTATAGTTAAAAACGACAATTCGAGGTTGATCCTCTATGATCTTCTATGAATGAATTATCATACTATCTAGCCATCTCGGAGATTTAGGCTCTATATAAAGCTATGAAATAAATCACCATTTTGATACAAACGGGTTGATTACGGTTTGATCGTAACATCCAATTGCTCATATAAAAAAACTAGATGTTAAGTTGCCTTCTATATATGGCTATTGATTCATCTTTAAGTCTACATTTTGAAATTGAACATGCTAACTATTACTGACCAGGCAACCTTACTAAGAAGCTTGAACATTTCTTGAAACTAGTGCCTTGGTGCAAAGTAAATATCAGTGTTCTTAGCATCAAAATATTACGAACTCATGTTATACATCTGTCAGCATCATATCTTTATGAGGCATCGCATCAATCAAAGTCAATTACCCGTGACTAGATCGTATCGTATTTATTGAAGGGCTGGTCGTAACTTTCTGCTACAAAACAGATTGACATTTAAGCATATTGATCGCTCCAACAGAGTCGTTTCATGGCCGTCATGGTTTATCAGTACTGGCTGCTAGTGCCATAGAAAACACTATAAGGAATTATAGGATATCAAACTACATCAGGCAGAATTAGCCGCCCTTGGCGGCTGGGGGGTATACGGTGTGATCTACCAACGATTTATCACTCGTCATGCTTAGCAGAATGCATTAACCACACGCATCAATCAATCAACCTTGGAACGTAGTTATCTAATGAATACGTTGATACTTATGAATACTTGATACCTTGGTAGTAGGGCGTACCGCACGCAACTTAATGCATATTTGCCTTCGGATGCTTACCAGAAAAATAGCAGTCGACTTCCTTTAAAATCTTGTGTCATGATATAAATAGATTTAGTATAGGTTTACTTCTACTTTGAAACATGCACTGTAATAGTAACATCCAAGACGGAAAGATCCTACTAAAGAACAGATATTACTCAACTTTTATTCGTTGAGTTACTATTGACTTAGCAGAACTCAGCCTACCAGTGTGTTGCCGTCATATATGTACACCGCACACCTTCATCAGCTTCAGGGTCTGATATGACGACAATAAAGAACATTCCTCATACCTGTACTGTATAAACTCACTGAATAATCAGTACGTACATACAGTACTGACTAGAGTGTATCGCACTTGTCACCATATGGACACTAGAAAGACTTATTGGGTAACCACCTCTAGCAGAATACCATTTAGCATTTCATCAACTTGTCAAGATGCGGCTTGATGCTTTTCAGTGACAGTGTGATTTATCAACGATTAAGCACTCTTTGTGCTCAGTAGAATGCATTAACCACGTCAATCAGAATTGCCTTCGTATGTATACCAGAAAAAATAGCAGTCGACTTCCTTTTAAGTCTTGTGTCATGAAATGAATTTATTATAGGTTTACTTCTACTTTGAAACATGCACTGTCATAGTAAAATCCAAGAAGGAATAAAGACCCCACCAAAGAACAGATAGCTGTCTCTTAGTCAACTTTTATTCGTTGAGTTACTACTGACTTAGCAGAACTCAGTCTACCAGTGTGTTTCACGGCACATCTTTATCAGCGTAAGGCCCTGGTATGACGGCAACATTCTTCATGCCTATACTGTATGAACTCACTGAAGAATCAGTATATACAGTACTGACTAAAGCGTATCGTAATTGTCACCATAGGGACACTAGAAAGACTTATAATACGGATAACCATCTCTAGCAGAATACCATATAGCACTTCATCAACCTGTCAATATACGGCTACAAGATATAAAGTGTGATTAATCAACGATATAGCAATCGCCATGCTTACCAAAAACAATCTTGAAACGTTGTTATTACTAATGAATACGCTGAGAAATATCAATCATTTGATATGCTGAGCGATCCATCATAGTAAGGCGTAACGCAGCAGTGTCTTCTGAATTTCTGATGCTTGCAGGAAAGTTGGCAGTCGTCAGTCTCATTTGGAATCTTGTTTCATGTATTAGAATTGAATAAGTTTGCTTCTCGATGGAAACACTGTAAAAGAAATTAACAGCCAAGTTGGAGAGATCCTACTAAATATCAGATGCCTGTCTCTAAGATAAATTTGAAACCAATGAGTTACTACTGCCTTAGCTAGCTGAGCTCAGCCTACAAGCGTGCTGCCAAAATATCAGCTTCAGGCGCTAAACATTCTTCATGTCTGTACTGTATGTATTCACTGTCGAATCAGTACATACAGTACTGACTGAACTGTACTTATCGTACGTGTAGCAACCTTCAACGACCTCAACGTAGGAAGCCGCCCGTAGCGCTGATTGCAATAAGAATGGAGTCTGGTGTGTCTGGCGCCTCCGGTGACGTCAACTTATAACTCTTAAATATGTCAGGGTAATGACTAAAAGTGTAACAAAGTGACTGTCAGCTCTATCAGCGTCTTTTGAGTTCGACGACCTACTATACAATAAGCTAATATAATGCTGCGTTCAATGCTGCTTCACTGCATAGAGGTTGTTACGCTTAAATGTATGCGACTGAACCTAGTAGAAAATAATTAGACTAGAAAACAGGATAAGTTACTCTTCTTATGCATAGTGATTGTGCCAATCTAGTTTTCTGTTGCAATATGTCATTATCCTTAAACGTTACGAATCTTGGTTTCGACGACTTATCAACTTAACAAGCCAATCGCATGACTGATTGTAACAAGATTGGGGTCTGATGTGTCTGGCGCCATCTCTGGCGTCCATTGATAACTCTTCAACATGTCAGGATAATGTATAACCTTTCAACATGAACACCTTTAACGAGTGAAAAAGTCCCCTTAGTACGATCAATTTAACTTTGTCTCCTCTAATAGTGTAGCAAAGGGACTATCAGTGTCTTTAGTGTGTTAACTGGACGAATATCGGCATGATTTCTGAAAAAGCATGGGGCCCATACGTCCTCAGATTACCTCTAAACCGACACAGTAGTGCTTCTTGATATAAGAAATGGAATCTTGCCAACATGCATGTTCCATTTCGATGCGTTTGTAAGCGACAAGATCCGGTCTCAGAAGCCACGTCATTTCCTCTCGCTCTCCATTGGCGGCATCTAACGATTCCAAACTTCAATAATATCTTCTGGTAAAAACGACTACTTCGGGTAATCTACATAAAACATTACAGCCATCCGGGCTATCTAGGCGCTCTTTGAAGCTAGTAAGACGTTAACAATTTGAAATTTACGAGATAAGTACAACGTTGCTAACAATCGGATCCGATTGTCTAGAATTAAACTATTTCAAACCCAGCTGCAAAACCCATGTCATACACCTGTCGGTGTCATGCCTTTATGAATCATCGTAAATCACAGTCTATTACCCATCACTTGGCTGAGAATCGTATTCATTACAGGACTGACCCTAATTTCCCGCTATAAAGCAGATTGACATTAATCATATTAACGAGGTATTGATTGCCCCGATAGTGACATCAAATGAGTAGGCTGGTACCATGGTTTATAATTACAGGAAACATGGGAAGGACTTAAAGGATAACCACCTCTAGCAGGATATATTGCATTTCATCAACCTGTCAGGATGCGGCTTGGGTAATATACGATGTGATCTATTTGTGATTTGGCACTCGTCATCCTTAGTTTAACGCGTAAACCACGTCGATTAACCAACTTCGAAATGTAGTTTACAAATGAGTACGTTGGGAACGGAAATATCAATCACATAATCTATCGATAGATGAATCATCTTAGGTGGGCAAATTTCATCTCTAACACCATGTGTCTTCTGATGATTACAAATGCTATTTGACTTAACAGTCATCGACTTCCTTTAATTTGTAATTTTGTGCCATGATATCAAATAGTAGAAATATAGATTTGCTTCATGTTGAAAATAATATATCAGTAAAGACCACGAGGGAGAGATCAAACAAAAAAAGATATCTGTCTCTTAGTCAACAGATATCTGTCTCTCAGTTACTATTATTCAATGAGGTATTACTGATTTAGTAGAACTCAGCCTACCAATATGAAGTCGTCAAATATACACACCACATATCTTCTTCACATTGAGGCCCTGATATATGACGGCAATGAAATACGTTCTCCATGTCTGTACTGTATGTACTCACTGAAGAGTACTGTATCAAACTGTATGGTACTGTATCGTACACCCCCCCCCCACAAAAAAAAAATATAACAAAGTGACTGTCAACTCTATCAGCGTCTTTTGAGTTCGACGTCCTACTAACAAACTGATAGAACACTGCGTTCAATGGTGATTCATGCATAGAGGTTGTTACGCTTAAAAGAATGCGATTGAATCTAGTAGAAGGAAATTAGACTGGAAAACAGTATTAGTTACTCTTCTTATGCATAGTGATTGCGGCGATCCAGTTTTCTGTTGCAATACGTCATTATCATTAAACGTTACGAATCTCGGTTTCGACGACTTATCAACTTAACAAGCCAATCGCATGACTGATTGTAACGAGATTGGGTTTTGACGTGTCTGGCGCCATCTCTGGCGTCCATTGATAACTCTTCAACATGTCTGGATAATGTATAACCTTTCAACATGAACACCTTTAACGAATGAAAAAGCCCTTTAGTATGATCAATTTCACTTCGTCTCCTCTAATAGTGTAGCAAAGGGACTATCAGTGTCTTTAGTGTGTTAGCTGAGCGAATAACGGCATGATTTTCGTCATTCCGCATATATCCCCAGGTTACTTCTAAACCGACACAAAAGTGCTTCCTGATCTAAGAAATAGAATCTTGCCAACATCCTTCATTTGCATTCGTTTGTGTGCGTCAAGACGCAGTCTCAGGCGCCACACCATGTCCTCTCAAACTTTAAAGGACGTTTCTCATTTAGTGGCATGTAAAGATTTAAACTTTCCTAACATCTACTAGACTATAAGTAAAACGACTATTTGAGGTATTTTGGATAAAACATGACAACCAGCCGGGCTATTTAGGTGCTCTTTGGAGCTAAGAATACATTTTCAATTTGAATTATAAAAGTGAAATAAATACAACGTTGCTCAGATGCAAAAGCTATATGTTGCAGTGTTACTTTCCAGATACATGTCCATTTGTTTTTTCACGTGATTTCTGATCATGCATTTTGGGACAAAGCGTGTCAAGTGTGTAAATATGTTGGCATTATAAAAAAATCTTTTGAAAACTGGTTCTTTCGTTCCAAGTACCAAATAGTGTCCGAATTTCTTGAATCAAACAATTACAAGCCCAGCTGACAAACTCATGGAATACGCATGTCAGCATCCTTGGACTAAGTATGTCTAGTGCTAATGTGTAAGTATGTCAGCATCTTGACTAGAAAGTTTGGAAATCTTTTGAAACTAGTACCTTTATTTCTTTGAAGCACCAAGTAGTATCCAATTTTCTCTGTCACTAAAACCATTGCAAACCCAGCTACGACACCCTTGTCATATGACTGTCAGCATCAGCTATTCTGTATCTCTATCTGTATATAGTCGGTATAAACGCCTTTCGGCCTAACACGCCATCTTATAAACACTACTCACTACAGCATCATGCCGTTAAATAAGGCATCGCATTACTCAACGCCAATTACCAATCACTTGGCTGAGAATCATATCTATTATAGGGCTGGCCATAATTCCCCGCTATAACACAGATTGAAATCAAGCATATTAACTGCGTATTAGTCATGCCATTTAATGAGCATGCCGTTGCCGTCGGTAACCCTAATATGCTGCTCGCGGAATAGGAAACACTAGAAGAACTTATGGGATAACTTCCTCCAGCAGAATGTGATATAGCATTTCATCAAACTGTCAAGATGCAGCTTGAGGGATACACGGTGTGATCTATCAACAATTCATCTCTCGTCATCCTCAGTTCAAACTGTAAACCACGTCAATCAATCAACGTTGAAGCGAAGTGCGTTGGGAAATATCAATCACTTGATATAATGATAGATTTGTCATAGTTGGAATGTGTCTTCAGATACTTGCAGAAAATACATGATTTTTAGCACCCGCGAGAGTACAGACATGCGCAAGAATGTGAGTTATCTGGCACCAAAACGAGGTTAGGATGCATATTTCCCTTAGATAGTCCCAATCAACATCATTTTCAAGTTTTTATGTTGGGGGCCGGTGTAACTTAGTATGCTTGGAAGGTACGCTTATTTCAACTTATCTACACATCTACGTGGACAGCGATAATAGCACCAATCATTATAACTATCTGCAATATTAATAACGTATGAAATCAATGCGTACAAAAGACCATGAGTAGCCATTAACCCATTATACATTCCGCGTAATAAAGTTCTTGTTCTTAATTCCTTTGAGGTGCTTGCAATAACAAAGAACCTGCAGCAGTAAACGAACGTCTGCCGTCATTCCCATGGTAGCTCAATAGCATGGCACTTAGGGTGATACATAGCCAAAAGGTATTAGGAGAAGATTAATGGGGCTTTAGCGTCTGTCTTTCTCCTAAAGTGCCAAGGTGTGCAGGTACGGGAGCCAGAATAAGGTGAGTTAGAGGTCATACTTAACGTTTTAAATAAAACTATGTTCGGTGCATCAATAATGAAGAGAAGAATTTTGTTGTGGAACTATTTCAACTTATAAAACTACATTTGATGAATCAAAAAATGATAATGATTTAACAGTATAGTTTCTGGTACATCATCTACGTGTCATATGATATCAAAAAATTTACACAATTTTTCCCTTTCTTCTAGATCTTACATGGTTTACACAAACAGCAGCATAGTTATATATATTATGTATATATATTTTATATATAAATCGGAAAAATAATAATGATTTGACAGTATAGTTTCTTGTACCATCGACGTTACCGTGACATTTGATATCAAAAGATTTACACACCATTGTTTTTATTAGATCTTACTTAACACAAACATTACTATAGTCATATAGTTGAGGAAAGTAGGGATTAAATGGAGCCTTGCATGCATGGCAAAAAATTAGTATAGCTTTTGAACTATGAACAACGAAACATTCACTCCGTATGCTATGGAAAGATGTTGTACATTGTGGGCACGTTGTGGACAGCACGCTTGATGTAAACTTCTTGACATATCACTACCTGGGGGGTTTAATGTTCGTCTGTATGTGCCACATTGTCTACAGTTGTATATAATAGGCTTCGCTCAACATGGTTGTATCTCACAAGACCGATTCCAACGCTATACATCTTGCTGATACGGCGCTTTGGTTACACTGGTCCAGAATATTAATTGCTTTTGCCCGCAAGCTTCGGCCCGTGCGTGCACCACTGACAGCAGTCATCATTATTAGGCCATCCCTAGATAGTCCTAAAGGCCAGTAATTGAATTAGTCTGTCTATAGCTACCTTCTGGGCAACGCTTTATGTTCATTCTAGAGAGATGAATACTGATGACAGTCATATTTTGTTCCAGGAAAGATGACTTTTGTTTTTCATTGGCAAATACCGTCTGTAACGTTAACTATATAAGGAGAAATTCAAACTCTACAACTGGATAAAAATTCGGAGATTTATTTCCGGACGTTTCGAGTGACACCCATCACTCTTCTTCAGCGTCACTAAAGTGAACTGAACTTTGTAACGTTAACTAGTTAGTTACAAACGTTGAAACCAGAATAGATAGATCAGTAGAATTTGATATCATCAAGTTTGTAAAAGGTTTTTGTATCCTTTTTGTTATGGTTTTATGCCTAGCCGGTTAATGCTTCGATCCTTGGAAAAAAGAGCCCCGATGGATAGTTCATGGGCTGTTTCTTTTTTTGTGTGCAATTTCAGGCGTGACCCCTACGTGGCCCCGTGGGACACCCAGCGGCTGCCGGGCTATTTGGGGGACCGGTCGGGCCCCGCGGTGCCTTAAACTCGGACTTAAATTCAATGACCCGGCGACAAATAGACGCCACGAGCTAATCGTGCGAGCACCAGGAGTTACTCCTCACCCCCACCCTGTACCCGACAGTCCACCGGGACAATCTGGCTTCGGAGCCCGGCCTAGACCACACCCCCTACGGGCACCGGCTCAATTGGGACCAAAGCATGAGTAAGGCTATATGTATTTCAACATTAAGTGCGACTTATTACTACTCAACACACTCACATTAGTCGGTGGACTCACTTTTTGATTAACTTAGATGAGATATTAATTATACGAACCAGTACGTAAAACTTAAGTGCGAAATCAATAATCACGTGGAATAGCTTCTAGAAGGCGTCATATAGTATTATACTTATACCTTCTACGATGAAAGGAGTACCCAATTATGATTTTATGAAGTAACTATGATTACAACTGTCTACACCATAAAACAAGTTGAATCCCTTTGCTCAGTCGGCCTAAACCATGAAATCTATTATCAAAAAGACACTGCTGCTACACATCTTTATTGTCTGATTTAATGTTTTGTCAAATGAATGCACAACTTGTCAGGCAAGTTCAGTGTATGAATAAAAGGTGATTCATTTTAAGATTCTATCGCATTCGTTGGTTCAAATGGCAACAATAAATATTATCATATCAAGCGTCTGCCGCAAGGATATTGATGGGAATCATAACGATGGGTAATGAACAGGATGTCTATGCAACTCTATTACTCACTTTACCCTTACTAACAATAAACATGTACAAAGCGCTCGTTATCCTAGATAAAATGCTCGAATCTGAACCGATATGTCATTCAAATCAGAAAACTTCAGTCCAACTCACGATCATATACCTATACATCACTGCAAGCATAATTACTTACAGTATGTTGACCTTTCGTGGATCTTGAAAGCCTTTTATTTCTCTTCGCCGTCAATCAAAGAATAAGAAACAACTGTTACTTTCTGCACTCGCTTATAGCTTTGTCTCAAATGTTATATAACCATCCTTTTAGTGCTTGAATATTTGTGCAACGCACACAGAGGGTAGAATAAACATTAGGCAGGTTTTAAAGCATTATATCTTTACCTTTTTTCATGTTTAACTGGTATTTTGAACAGCACCTACGCATGTTTCTTTAAGACATGTCCTTTAATGTAAGTGAGTTAAACTTTACACTTCGTGTTGACTTTGTTTTGGAGCAGTGCTAACTTGCTTACACATCCATTAGTCCAGGCAGCAGTAACGAACGAGTGGAGGCACTGAACAACTCTCAGCTCTCAGAATTTTAAGAACGTAAGCACTGCTTGCTTACAGTAATGTACCTTTGTTTGAATGACCTTAGAGAAAGTAGCTGACTCGATTGGCAATGGGTTTCCTCTTGGAAGTGCGATTTTGCGATGATGCTTTACTCGGCTTTATCATGTCTTTCGAAAGCTTGTCTCCAAACTCGTTAACCATCAATATTTCAACTTCCTGCACTCGCTCTATGGCGTTTTCTCAAAAATGAAATCACTGGCGTCTTACCCATTAAATACTTTTAGAACGCCAACAGAGGATACAATCGCCACTGATCAAGTATTCAAGCATTGTTTTGTTAGGTACATGTATGTTTCATGTTTTGGGCAGTACCTACAGATGACATGTTTCTTTTTAGACCCGACAAATACACCCCCCCCCCCCCCCAAATAACCCTATCAAATGTCAAGTAGGTGGACTATACATAATAGAATTAAAGTTTACACTCGTTAACTTGGCTTCGGAGCGGTGGCGGACTAAGATGAACTTCAAGTCGTTGACCCCGGATCAAAAAGTCATTTGGTTTCTTGGAAGTGCAGATTTGCGATGGTTCTTTACTCAGAAAAGCAGCTCTTTTCTACCTGAGAGCGTTCACCTTCGCTCATCCGTCGAACGTTCAGTTAGCATTTACCTCTTGACCTGTTCCTAAAAGGTCCGGCTTATGTAGATAAATCGAAAGCTACCTGCTGATAAAATCTCTTTTATCAATATACATCTGGCTATACAGCACCTTTATTGCCATTTCTTATCGCACTTTGGGCTTATCAGTAACATCTATATCAATTACGCCTCGCGTGTTTGGGCAATCCAGAGAAAAAATCATTAAGGCTGACATATATCGGCAAAGTGTACATGTATTTAAACTTCAAGCACGTCTTTATCTCTATAAGTGCATAAAAGGTTAATGTGTCAATATTTAAAAAAAAGATGCCAAATACGCCTTGCAGTCAACTGATATAATAACGTATATTGATGGTTCCAAAAAAGCATAATCAGAACAAATCATTGTCAAATGGAATACATTGTAAGGGTTAGTTAGCAAGCTTTCGAAAGAGATATAATGAAACATTATTGACTGACCTTTCTGATCAAAGACTTCAAATGATGGTTTCTTCCTGGGACATCGCAAAAACATGGGATGGGATGTACCAAAAGCAAACAACTTTAATTGATGTCAAGTCAATTGTCTTCAGAAAGAACTTTCCCCCTTGAAAACTATTCACCAGACCCCTTTCAGGGCTACAAGATAAGCAGCAATTGGTTAAAAGAAGTTGAATAAGTAGCCAGGCGCCATACGAACTATCTCTAACTGGGAAAGCCGTGAGGGTATAATATTTCAACCCATTTGTACAACTTAGACCTTTTCATTTAACCCCAAGGAGCCATCCCTTTCCCTCCCTTCAATCTTTATTATCCCTCGGTGCGATCTTGACAGGAGCCATAGCCTTAGTTTTATTCCTTCTGATACTTTAATGGTATTTGCTGACAAAGCGGCAGCTTCGATGCAGGAAAGCGAAGGTCTGGGTGATGATATCATCCTCAAGCGACCAATCATAGACCCAGGCCTTCTGTATAACCGTCACCTATAACCTTTTAAGCTTAACCCTGTTCACTTTGCTATATCCATCAGCAGCGATAGATATGATAAGGCGATATTCTTTGCATGTATATAGCCCAATGCAAGGCATATTTTGCTCAAAACAAATCCTCATCTTGAAATGCACATGTGTATGTCCACGTGCTTGAAGTTCAGTTGAGAAATTTGAAGGACAAAGATCTTGCGATTGTCACAATTGCACTAGATTGATACAATCTAGATGCCCATCAGTCATTATCTTCATGATGTGCCAAAGCCAGGCTAAAGGAGTTTATAGGATAAAAGATACTAAAAGTAATTCTCTGTAACAAGTCAGGGCAATTGGCATCTACTTCAATCCCAAAGCTTTTGGTTATGACATGACTATAAATTCGATATTCCATCTTGTTACTTCTCTATCAGGGGTTCAGATTTAAGATGAAATAGATTGAATCACTGAAGATTTTTTTTTTTCAAATTATACACATCTTCAATCAAAATGGTAATCAAGCAAGACTGAAAATTTTAAGAAATAACAGAATGACTTACATGGTCAGGTAAAAGTGTACGTTCTCTCAAAATTAATGGGATTGGAGTCGTACACAAAATGTACATCAACGGGTTCATGTTGGCTGATGTTTACGTACATGTTTTAACGTATATCTTCATATCATATTTTAGAATTCTATTACACAATTCAGAATTACATACTCCTGTCTCTACATTACACTTTCGATAGATCTACCACATTAAAAGGTTGAAAGTCTTGTATATATAGCGGATCACGCCTAGAGTTTCATTTTGATTGATGGAATCTTGTTTTAAATGCATAGTTTCATGTCAATAAACCATAGAGAATTCTGTAATTTGATTCAGAATCATTTGCTTCCATAAGTAATTTACAGATTTTGTCCTTTATATATAGGGTGGATCTTGCTTTGTTTCGTTTTTAAACTATTGATTGAGGTACGTGTTGTTTTCTACTATTTTAGTAGAATTAGAAAATTGAATAATTTCGAATCATATACAGCTGTATCTACATTACATGTTCTATCAAACTTACACGTTGTGACGCTCAAATTTCAAACGGATCAAGCTTTGAGTTTCATTTTGATTCATAAAAGACATATTGTTCATAAAGCATATTTTTATATCAATTAGAGAATTCTACAATATAATTCAGCTTCACTTGTTTTTGTGTTGCATGCAGTACAACATGTTCAATCAAAGTAGCAGGTTGTGACGTTTATATAATTATGAAGTGAATCTTGATTAGAGTTTTAGTTTGAATTATCGAGGTACATGTTATCGCTTTAAACTCATATTCTTATATTAATTATATTCCATATTAATCAGAGAATTCTTCAATAGAATTATATCTAACATAAAATAACTAACATAAACAGTATAAGCATTTTATAATCGTTGAGATATTCACCTTCGCTGAACTGAAATTCACACATTTTGTTTCAAATTCTCACATGGTAACATTAACTTGACAAAACGTTCCAATATTGTTTTTGATCTTTACAACGAAAGATTTTCCCCACCACCGCTATCATTCCTGTCCATCTCGAAGTCTGCCATCTGCTTGTTTCTCCTGTTAGGAAGAGAAATAAAATTCATTGGTTATTCTTATTTTTTGGTGACTCCTACCGGCGGAGCCTTATCTTACTGCACTCTTCATCATGGTTTTTCAGCTTCTTGTAATTACTCGATATTTTTACCATTCCTTTATTTCTTAAGTGTAGATGATGATGCAATCACAACTTTTCTCCTTACAGTTCAGGACAATACTCTAACTGCCAGGTCGAACCTCAATACGCCTTATCACAGTTCCGAGTGCGCATGTGCAGTCGTGATGCATTGTAGTTAATGTCAAAGATCCCTGGAACACAATGCATCAAAGGATCACATGCGCACTCAGAACTGTGAGATGGCTTAAAGAAATGTTTTGACCTACCTCGCTTTGATTTTGCTGTAGATGAACATGGCCAAACCGATAACCACAATGACAGCCATGGTGACGACGAATGCTATCATCCAGGGCTCGAACCCCTCATCAGGCGGGCGGGTGACAGTATAGGAGGGGGTGACGATGGGGTCCACACTGGCAGACGATCTGCAGGATGGCAGAGGAAGGGGGAATACATTATTGTTAAAAGAAACTAAGAGTGATAGAACTGATGAACTGAACAAAAACTGTATGAAAATAGCACGTTTAGCATGACACGTTGTCACAATTTGTTGAAGTGTTTTCGCTGTACCATAGCTTTCTGCCAGGTGGCGCAACCATCCGCAGAAAGGATGGTCCTACATTGTGCCTATTTTTTCCGCTGGCTGACAGGGCCGGGCAGGTTTTTCCGCCGCCCGGACTGGACATATTTTTTCGCCAACCTGTTTATACGATTTGTATGTGCTTGTTAGACATATACATGTTGTACTGTATATATCTTGGTTTATTGCAGTAATTTATCAGTCACCATTGTTCTAAACAGAGTTTCAACTACTTTCTATCGTATTCTTATTGACTCTGATATTCAAACTGGTTGGAAGACAAGTAGAACATACGTGATGGTCAAGTTTGGGTCTGCTAAAGCACCAACAAGTCTACTGCTGACTTCCTTTATGATTGCAGTCAGATCGTCCAGATGCAGGGGTACGATCACTGCGCCTGGTGAAGTGGTCGGACGGCGGATGAAGAAACGGAAGGTGGTTGTGCCGCGGCTTGTAACAGGCGTTCCAAGGATCATCACGTCTTCTGGACTTAAAGAGGATTTAGATTAAACTTGAAATTGACACATGTAAAGATACTTAAACATTATCATATCAATGAAATGTCGTTTTTTTCCTATTGAGGAGGATAGATGAAGGACTTCCTGAACGTTGACCGGTAGATCGTGTTGGTTGAAACTGTGTTTTCCAGTTACTGATTTAAGTTAACAGTGCATGCTTACGTATTTACATAGCCTTCTTTTATGTATGTATAGCATCTTTTGCCTAAATTGACATTGTCGTGACATTAATAGTACTAACTTTATCATGTGCATCTCTAGCATATACCCTTCTTAATTCTAATTTTCTTCCTGATTCACAATCAATGGTGCTAATTGACAGATTGTAAAATTGAAGAAAAAGTGATGTAATAATACTAGTAAACTCGTCGAAAACAAATCAATACATTACAAAACAAAACATGATTGTTCTACTAATCAAGTCGCTTACGTGATTTTGACGCTCCCGAGACCGAAGCATGAAGCGCCCCCTTGATTGCAGTACCGGTTGGTGCCGTACGCCACAACCGCTTGGAACAGAGCCAATTCAACTTCGTCCCACTGAAAAGAAACACTCATTTGCATATTTGAAGACGAATTAGTCTGTCTACACAATATCCGCTACTTAAGTCACGACTCATGAAATGATGCCGTTTTGAGTTATTTAAATGGGCCACTTAAATCTTACGTTAAAGCCTGAGGAATATATTTTGACAACTTTAAGTTCAAAGATTCAAGCAGGCACATAAGTCTTGTCACAAAAATCTTTTCAACCACTTCGTAAAGTAGACTTGTTGACGACCTACATGCCCTTTACCAATCAAAGAAGTGAACTGTAACTGAAGAGAGATACATGTGGAAAAATCTGGCTCACCTCCTCGACTTTCGTAGCAACTTGGAGAGAGTTAACAAAAGTCGTGCCAGAGGTGGAAGCCATGGGTGCTGGCGTCGTGCTCTGTGCAGTAGCGCCCCCTGTTGGAGCAGCGGTGTCACTGCCTGCCGTAGTGTCGCGATGGCGTGTGGTGGAAGTGCCCATCATGTTTGTGGGGGTGGTACTACTACTACGTTGGGTAGTGCCATCTTCGGTTGCTGTGGATGACACGCCACTTGATGTAGTCATAGACATCGTTGTAATCAAAGGCGTTAAGACTGGAGTGGTTGTACCCACATCTACTGTGGATGGCGCATCACTGGTCGCCATGGGAACGGTTGTCGGGCCAACGATCGCAGTGGAAGAGGATGCAGTCGTGCGCTGAGATGCTGTCATTCCCACTGTCACGACAGGTGGCGTGCTTGAAGCGGACTGTGCGTCCACTAATCGTATAAACAATCAATATAGAGAAGAAATAAGCAAAACAACAATTTTTCAAACCAAAAACTTCACAGTAAGCATATGCCTTGACACATTGATGTTCAAGGCGTTAGATTTATCCTTCAAAATAAATCCAAACCATTTTTCGCCATTAAGAGGCAAAAAAAGTTGATAGGCGTGCTGACACGAAGAGACAACACAAGCTTTAACCTTGCGAACGTTGACCTAACGTGACCTCAGTGTCACAAGTTTAGGTGGGTAGTAGGCCTAGACAAACAACCAACCTTGATATGGCGCGGCTGCACTTACGTACCACCACTTACATAGTATGAGTGCTAATACCGGCCATATAACGTTATACTGTGTATGAGTCATTACAATGTGCGTTGTGTATTCTGCACACAAGGAACAAAAGACAATTTATAAATAATTTTCAAGATCTTCTATGTGGGTATTACAAAGTACCAATTGTTTGGTCTCGCTTTTTGAGTGTATATGCATTGACTTAGTCTTAGGTAGGGAGGTACAGAAGTTGAATATGATAGCAGCATATTAAAAATATCAGTGTTTGTACAAGATACTTTGATCCTTGGGTCCTTTTCGTAGTTTCATATTTGTCTTTCATGTTCCGCATTCGATTGAAAATGATGTTTTCACTCAAAGATCCTTGAACAGTTCCTGTTTTGGTAACAAAAGGTTTGGCTATAACATAAAAAGAATTCGTTTTCATGTAAACACAGTTTGGGCACTTCAGTTGTTTCCTGTTTTCTTGTTCCTGACTACAGTATATACACTATCGATCTATCAAATCCGTCAGCAAGGCCCAATGCACTTACTTCACTGATAAAACCAGGGGAAACTGTTTGTACATATACATGCTTCTACATACAAATCAAATAGTGGACGACGCAAGCGAATACGACATGACATTCTGTCTCAAAATGGCTATGATTACTGTTTTACAGTACTTAAAAAAGACAGTTTCAGTAGGATGCTAGGAATGCAAATGATACAATTCAAGAAAAATTACAGCCCGTTGTCAAAGTAAAAACCCTACCCTTCAGTAAAAGGCTTGCGATCGTTGCTTCACAAATACAGTAGCACCAGTACTGTTTTCATCGATGATTACGTAACTGCGTGCACATTTTCATACGCTTGATCGTGTACGATTCATATATATCATATTTTTTCAGGACAGAGTGAACCATCGAATATCATAATAATGACTTAATAAACGTAAGAAAGAAGAGAAAAAGTTATAACTGTTAAACATCTTGTGCTTAATTGAAGTAGAATTTACAACAAACGTAAGAGGAAGTTACTGTAACGCAGTTCACCTACCTGACAAAAATAACACCGTCACTGCGAACGCCGAAAGCGAATTCCTACTTCTTGACATCCTAGTATTACTCCTGCTGAGATATGTCAACGTTAAGAATCACAAAATGTGCTATTTGAAGCTTATATAGGAGAATCTCTCCCAAACAAGGCGTTTCCCAGGACCAACAAGCCTCTAACTTTTTGTCAACAAAACAGCACACACACACGCACGGGAGTCGCCACCTAATGTTTGTGTATGTGTTTATCGCACCTTGTGAGAGCAACTTGTAAATCGAAAGTTAAAAAGTAACTTTTAATGAGTGTTACGCCCAGGATATGTCCTTGTTGCAGCTGGGCATGGGCCAGGTTGGGTACTTAATGTGATTATTTCGATAAGGTTACAAGCCTGCTAGTCACGTTCCGTTTTTCTTGACGCCTACATGACGCTACCTGAGTCTTTGAAAGGGCCACATAGCGTATATTGGGACACTTAGGTCCTTCATTTCAGACAACCTGTCTGAACTTGTCCAAACTTTTGATAGTGAGTAGGGTGTTTATAAAAATGCGTGAACCAAGAGCTCTAACACTGGTATAAACTTAACAGACGACATTATATGAAGGAGGAAGGGTCTGGATCAGGGTTGCTACGAAGGAATATATTTCAAAGCTAGAAAGGTTATTCGTTGTTGCTCGATTCCAGACTGGCAGTGGTATATAACGCAGGTTTTCGTATTCATGAATTTCGAATATCACATTAGAATACAGTGCAAAGAGGCCCCAACCACAACAATCCAAGAAGGATAACAAAAAGAATGTGTGTGTGTTTGTGTTTGTGTGTGTGTGTTTGTGTGTGTGTGTGTGTGTGTGTGTGCGTATGTGTGTGTGTGTGCGTGTGTGTGTGTGCGTGCGTGCGTGCGTGTGTGTGTGTGTGTGTGTGTGTGTGTGTGTGTGTGTGTGTGTGTGTGTGTGTGTGTGTGTGTGTGTGTGTGTGTGTGTTTTACATCAACTTTTCATGTTGCCATTAACGTGTCATAACCCGGCGTAACACAGCAAAAAAATCTTGCTCCCGACGAGCTCTACTCTTCAGGACATTCTTGGTAACAATACTGCAGGACGTTTTTTGCAAAAATACTACAGGACAATTTTTGCAACAAGACGGCCGGTGTCCTTTCAATCACTACACGATATTTAGCGATTGGCCGATGTTTGTAGGTCACAACAGGGTAGATTTTCCGGCGACAAAGACGTTCGATTTTGAAACTCAGCGACCTTCTGACGATCGTAAAATTCGGCCGAAGTGCGCTGACGGTGTGACGACGGCCTAACGACTGAGGCACCACTATTCAGTCAGTGTACAACTATGGCGCTTTTTTTTGAAACCAGGAAGTCCCGGAGACTTAACCCACCGCCAGTTTGCAGACGCAAGCTGTTGCATCCACCCTGTGATACTCTTTTCATCGGCTTTTCACCGCTAGATTAACTTCATCGAACGCCTATCAAATCGTGTTCATCTGTCGTTGTGCATCCTTGATAATACGATGGATTATTCTAGATCGATAGCAGGAAGGACTTTATGTGTACAATTATCCTTTTCAGATATAGTTTCACTTAAGGGTAACAGCCACACTGAAGTAGCAGGGTTCTTTTCCTCTTTCTTATCAGCCATGAGCTCAGGAAGAAGGCAAAGAAAGGTACATAGATATCATTATTAGGTTTCATTACTCTCCAAGCAGAGGTTGGTGAGGAAGATCGTCACCTTTTTATCATATGCCCCATTGGGTGGGGGGAGTGGACAAAAAACGGGCATATGATAAAAAGGTCACGATCTTCCCCACCACCCTGTTCTGATAGAAATTATGAGTTATTCATTGCAAGTAGGTGTTGTTAATTGTACTGTGTGCTTCTGATAGTCCAATGTAGTGCATATATGATTGTGTGTTATCTTATTTTTAGTTGGATAAGTTAAGTATTGGCTATTTTTACATTAGTCAGCCCTCGTGCTTGTTCCTTGTTTGTCTTACTGTCTAGACGTCTGTCTTTCTGGGTTTTTTTTTTTAATTGCTTGTTTGTTTGTTTGTTTGTTTTTAATTGGAAATCTTGTCTGTTGGTTTGGCTACCTTTGTTCTCTTGACAGATTCCTGCATCCCACAAAGTTATAGAAAAACGTCGGCGCGACAGAATCAACCGTTGTCTAGCCGAAATCAGCCAATCCGTACCCATGGCCTATGCCAGACAGGTCAGTTCAACTTTAGACAATATAAAAACGTTGAACATGATTTTCAATTTAAAACCGTAGTAGTCATTTCGTCATGATATTGACGATAGTTTGATGACTTTAATGATTAACAAACGTGGGATGGTAATAAAGTCATTCTATTAGGGTCTAATCAAGTTTATGGTCTCTTAATCAGAATTAACACATGGCGAACACATGTTATTTTCCAAACATACTTTCGTTGACAAGAAGTCTAGTTTACTTTTTCAGTGGTAGTTCAGTAGTACAAATGTATAAATTTGCAGATTTTCCTTTTTCTAGGCTTGTGGGAAACTGGAAAAAGCTGAGATTCTAGAAATGACTGTTGACTATATTCGGTCTATCCAAGAGGAACGTCTAAGGGCAAGACATGTTTATGGTAAGGCTTCTCCTTTTTTGTTTTCTTGTTAGAAATTACGTTCTTTAAGTATTACCTTGACTAGTCTTTTGTCGCAACCAAATGTAAGCTATAACATCGTCGGTATTTGACTCAATATTTCTCTATCTTTGAAAATACTGTTACAGTGTGGATTTTTTTCGATTTTACACTTATGTGCTGACTAGAAAGAACTGGCTATCGCCTCCAGTCATTTCAGATCACACCTTGTGATGACATAGAGATATCGGCATTATTGCCCGATGTGTTCACTGAATGTCGTGTGCTAAACGCGTGATAGCAGGGTAACAGCTGTTGATAAGCGCGTAGCTGCAGTCAATACTGCTACTTTACAAAATGTCTATACTAAATGACGATTTTTCTTATTTTCATATATCAAAGGTGCTCAACATTGGACCACAAGCCACGCCTTCTATCACATGGGGTATGCCGACTGCAGGCAGGACGTTCACAACTACATCCGAAGTATTGACACAGGTGGCGTTAGTAGGCATGACGTCAATGGGTACTATCGTCTCCTGGACTACCTGCACTACAAATCTGCCCTGTTAGGAGCGCCTCCTAGCAGATTCTGGCAGAGTTGCAGAAGCACTAATTCGTTCGAAAATGGGAGACTTCAGCGGAGCTACGGTAACTTTCCTTATCTTTCAAGGCCAGGGGGACGCTATTCACAAGACACTTTGCCTACCACTTTCTCTAGTACTCGTATGGAGCACGCACAAAATGTTAAAGACGTTAAGAGTAATGTTGAAGAGTTTCCTCGCTATTTTCAGAACACTGAATCTCCGAGCTCGTCAAAATTGTACGGTTTAGAGACAAACTATGAATCTGTGTTTGAGTACCATGGAGAAGACACAAGAAAATAACTTATTTTGAGAGACATACAGTGCTTTCTGATTTTAACCAAACGTCGTCAAAACATCAAGGGATCATTCTATCGATAAATTTTCCTTAACAGCTTGCCAAGACAGGACCAATAACAAAACCCCCTGTGCCTTTGAAAAAATATATCCTCGATATCAGTTGCAGATTTAAAACATCATAACATCAAGACAGTTTTTCTCTAGAAAAGTGTGCGTTCTATATTTAAAAAAAAACGTACGTTTGAATAAAACACTTCTGAATATAAAGTGCATACACAATGTCATTTATTCACATCTTCCTTCACCACAAAAAGGCTTGTCTGTTTTCTTCAATACTAATAGCAGCATTTACGCCTCATGGATGAATTCTAAGGACGGAACCTACAGTGTCACTCGAAGACTCAGAGCAAACGTTCGTTTTGTTTCTTAAGTACAAGCAGCTAGATTCGTACATGTTGTGGAGCTTCATTCACCCTTAAAACTATTACACAAACCATTACCATAGCATAGATTTTACAGCAAATATAAGAAGCATGATATAACAGTACATAAACAATCTAGATCGATATAACTTTAGTAGCAAGAGATTCAAACTTTTAACTTTGGTAATCTTGATACATGATGGACAGATAATCATAAGAATGATATTCTGAACTTCTGTTAGAGAAAACGTTGAAGAATATAGACGAATAGCACAAGCATCATGAATATAAGAGAAAGTCAATGGCAAGTTAAGAAGTTTTTAGATCCAAAAAGTCATATCGTTACATTTAGTAATACATAGCCTATCATATAGGAAACAGATGAAAACTGTACAAAAGCGACTGAAATGTCAAATTCATTCCACATAATATCTTTAAAAATATAGAGAAATTCAACTTGGTATAAAGAAATCAACACTTTGATTCAGTGTCAAAATTTCAAATCTTTACAGCATTATGTTTTAGTCTCTAATCAAAACTACATGGGATAGACAGAATATCAAAGAAGGAACAGTTTAAACGAATAAATCTCATTCTTGCCTTAATACAAAACCTAATAAAATATTACAGGATAACTGATGTGCAAGAATGGTTTACGCTTTTTCTCTTATTATAGGATGGATTTACATAGTCTATTCTTTGTTTCGCTACTTGATCAGGAACATTTTTAAATTTAAGGTTTTGACGACGCCATAGGGGCGGGACTCTTTTCTATCTAAGCCGTGGACTTCCTAGGTGACACTGATTTTCTCGGTGAGTCTAGCTTCCTTCTCAACGTATCCTCGAGGAACCTGTTGTACGGGATCTTTCCCTCCATGTTCTCGTCGAACTTGGACATGACGTGGTAGACTTCGTCTTCGTCCAGTATGAGGTTGCTGAGTCGCAGGACGGACCTGAACTCTGGCAGGGACAGGTAGCCGGTGTTGTCGCTGTCGAGCTTCTTAAAGGCGCGGCGAAGGTACTTCCAATCTCCTGCGAGCTGTTAAAGGAAGAAAACAGTTCATTCATTTGGTATAAGGAATAGATAAAATCTGTTAGTTAGATGAACATGGCATGTTACATTCAAAGGCATCTACTATGAAAAGCATAACCTCTTTTTTTAAATAACCACATTAACCAAGCTGTGTACATGGTTTATCCTCCACGCAAGAAAATGATAATATAGATTTGAAATCTGGTGGACATTGATTTTTTTGTTTTTCGTCTGAGTCAAGCTTAGACTTCTACTTGACGGAAAATGGTGAATGAATGACTGTCAATACAAAAACAGGGTTTCAATACTGATAGTGTATGTGGTTACATCCGCTAATACGGGTTTTGCGATCACATTTTCTGATTTACCCTTGAGCCAGGGCGCCGCCATGTTGGTTAGTGACATCATAGGTCAGCCATCTCGTTTGAGCTTTTTTCAAGTAGAATGACCATCTAGCTCACAACAATTATGGAAAACTCTAATTTTGGTAACGTCAGAAGTTCAAGCTACCTTTTGCCGTAGTCTAGCAGTGATGCCCCCCAGACCCTTGCCCGGATCGTCCACCACGTCCTTCATGGGGAGTTCTGCCTGTGGGTGCTGCAGCAGGTTCAGCATGTTGTTACCGTGTCTGAAGGTGGTCTTCCGTAGCGCAAATGGCTTCAGGAACTCAATGTACGACACCCTGGTGAATAGAGACAGTCAAAAGATCAGTATTGTGTCAAACATTACCATGACTAAAATCGTCTAGCTTCTGCCTGGTCCAGCCGATAGCATCTTGTTGTCCAACACCTCTAAGTTAGGAAAACTGGGGACAGCCTAACCCTGTCGATTTATGGACACATTATCGTTAGACCGAGAACTGTCTGTTACCATGGTGTTGAAAGCTGTAATGACTGGTTTCCATGGTGACAGAGAGTTCTGAGCTCCCATTGGACTAGTTTTCACATCGATAAAGGCCTTATAGTTCTTATTGCCTTCCTATTGGTAGTTTTCGATATCTAAATCATTCTCCTGGCTGATAGGCGGACGGCCACGAGCTATCGTGATATTTTGAAGTGTAGTTTAGACTTTCACAGATATTCATAAGATGATTAAGAATAAACAAAATGTTGGTAAACCTGAAAAAAGATGTACTCAAATGATGTTTACCTTCCGTCTCCTCTGACGGCGAACTTGTCTGCCAGCACGTGTTTCTCGTACTCAGACAGCTGCACGCACAGCTCAGTCAGGACATCGTGGAACTCCTCCCGCGTCACGAACCCGGTGTGGTACACGTCCATCTCAAGAAACTCTTTCCTCAGTTCGTCCCACATGTAGTCAACCTGTCAACAGAGTGTAAAAGTGACGATTGATATCTAAACAGTTTCCAAAGGTAGTAGACTTATCCCCTTTGTCCATACTGTGTTGCAATCTTTCCAGTACCAATATCAGTATAAATGCTGTATGGCAACACTTCGGTGTGTGTGTTTGGAATCGCGGAAACAAATATACACACACACACACACACACACACACACACACACACACACACACACACATACAGTGAGAGAGAGAGAATAAGAGACAGAGAAGGAGAGACAGTTAGAAAGAGACATAGATAGATAGATAGAAAGACAGACACACAGAGAGGCAGAGACAGGGATATAGACAAATAGACAGAGATAGCTAGACAGAGAGAGACACAAACTGTAAGACAAATAGACACACAGCTAGACAAAAGGACATGTCAAAATCAATACTTCATTTCTTTGCTATTGCCATTTCCAACTTCTCATCATGGCACACACTTCATCTTCTTTATGCAAGTGATGCGCATGTCTATCTTTTAATGGGGATTATAAATTACAAACCTTTGCCCGAAGGTTGTCCTCCAGCATGTCGGCGGCACAGTTGAGTTTCCTGGAGCGGATCATGCAGTCGTTGTCACCACGTTTTGGCGGAGAGATCTTGGCGTTGGGGAAGGATGCAGACTTGGCCGAGTAGCCAAAATGGCGAACGAACTGGAGATAGTCGAGCGTCTTGTCCACGTTTGTGATGAAAGTGTCCCACAGTCGCCGGACCTCGCCCCGTGTGATTTTTGGATGGAGGTTGAATCTGTAATCATACGGATATTGTGTTAGAGATAGCCATCTTGATCTGTTACAATTTATAAACTTTGTAAACTGAGGGACTGTTTTCGGGGTCTTCATAGCATAGGCTGGCTTCTCGACCCCAGCGCCAACGTTAACATGCCCATTGAGGAAACTTTTCTTCAGGCCCTCTTTGAGGAGAATTCACCGGGAACGGGTAAGTTGGCGGGGCTTACGTATCGATCGAAGCTTATAATTAAGCTTACAGTGGCCGGGCAAGCGCAGCCTAAATCCCCGGGAGAGAGTAGTGACCAGGTAAACTTCCACACCATCTCTTAAGATGTAAAACAAACAATTATCCATGCTATCTTATTGTGCATTTCTGAAGGTTGAGAGGTAAACATGGGACATGACGTACCTATTGACCAGATCGTACATCATGTCCTGTGTCAGACGTTTGGTGTTGTTCTCGTCTAACTCATAGAAGGCCTCTTCCACATCTTGAAAACGATCAGTAATCAGATTCTTAATGACCACAAAGAGCTGTGAACAAAAAATGTAGATCTGTTAACACCCTGTTAACACATTGCTGATCCAAAACTATCAACCTAGCTACATCGCACCATCCTTACAAAGCCAAATGTTCCTACATATGGTAGTTGTCGATTGGGAGTACGTAGTAAATAAAGGTGGTGATCTTTTGGGACGTTTGGTGTGATAGTTTTTTTAAAGGGTTCCAGACACAGAATAACTCATAGAACAAACAACAATGTAGGACACACAGACTGACATCAAGAAACACGTTTTGGATTGGTAAGGCGTATATTGGTGGTTAGTTTGTGGTGTGAAACGCCAAAATAGTCTTACCTGTTCAGCAGTTCTTCCCTTCTCATACTCAATCTCTATTGGGTCTGGCATCTTAGGCTTCTTTTCTTCTTTTGGCTTCTTCTTGGTGACTGCTGTCTTTGTGGACTTTGCGTCGAACAAACTTGGCGCCGCCCCTCTGTTGAATATGATACAAATGCCACATTACATCACACTACAGTGATTCGCCAAGCACAACATGTGCGTGTTGTGTTCTTGTAAATACATGTCCTTTGTGGTATACTGAAATTACTTGATATTTCAAAGACCATACGGGTTTAAATCTAGTATGACTTACTATACATGACACACCTAGGAATGCCGTAACAATAACAGTATCCTGTTTATCACTAAAAGGTAGTTATGCCCTGGCCATATATACTACAATACAAAGTTTATTGCAAACACATGCCCGAGGGCTAATTGCAAATACACACAACACGTACACATATAATTATGATAAATACAACTATGTTAAGGGCTGCAATGTTTTGTTACATTTTAAAATCACAAACCTGGTATCAAATTGCGCCATAAACTCGGGATATTTCACCAGACCGTCGTTGTTGAGTGGAACCCTGTCCAGGAGCATCTCGAAGTCCTGGTCTGACACCTCGATCCCGAACCTGCTCTCAATGGCCGCTCGGAACTCCTGTTGTGTGATCAGGTCAGTTCCCCGCTTGTCGATTTTACTGCGAAATGAACAAGACAATGTTCATAATTGATCTAAGAAGGTTTCCAACAGCTGCTATCATAAGAAGTCTGGAGTTCTAAGAAAAGCTACTAAGGGCGTCCACGCAAAAACTTATTCCCAAGCCTTAAAGATTCCTACACTTAAAAATCTTGACCATGTGACCGTCGCTAATTTCTACAGCTGGCATTTGGATTTACGGGAGAAAAACTGCTATCAAAGGTCTAATCTCCACTGCAATGTCATTAAAAGCTACTAGGAGGCGCACATTTTGGATTTTGGTTGTTTCATCAACACACACACACGCACACACACACGCACACGCACACACACACACACGCGCGCACACACACACACACACACACACACACACACACACACACACACACACACACACACACACACACACACACACACACACACACACACACACACACATGCCAATCCATCAATAGCTTTTTAGTTATGCTGTAAAACCATCAAAGGCTGTTGGAAACATAACCTTATGGTCAAAGTTAACTTTTGGGAGATACGTCTATATCTATCATGCAAATTCTACCTCATTAGATACAAGAATTAACTACAGAAAATGTACTGGATAGAGACTGATAATCACAATGTTCAAATGTTACTCACTGGAATGTTCCTAGTAGAGCCAGGAACTCCGACTGGAACATGTTCATCAGCTTGGCCTCCGCGCCGGTGGCTGTTGAGTAGGCCGCCACGCTACCTGCCCCCTCACTCCGGTTGAATCTATCAGCACAGAAGAGAGCGATGTATGTACTGCTTAGCAACATTTTGGCAACGCCTCAACGGCGTAGCCCTTTTCTATCAATGCCGTAAACTTTCTACATGTACGTGACATGGATTTTCTAGGTGCTTCTAGGTTCCTGTCCATCTTTTCTTTCCACTTGTATTTCTCGTTATAAGATATTGGTATCTTAAAACACTGTTACTTTTTGCTAACTGCCATATACACCACTGCCCGAATGCAGTTTCAAAAGTCTGTCCAAAGACATTAAATAACAGATGATAGATAACAAGAATCAGGAAGCGTCAACACTAACCTGTGTTTCTCATCAGATAGGATCTGGTGAGGCATGCCGGCCTCACTGCGGTCCTGGTACCGCTGTAAGAAGTACCGGTAGGACAGACTGTCGCTCGGCCCCAGCCCGACACGTGCGAAGAACTGGTCCAGCTGGGCATCTTCCTTCAGCTGCAGACCAAACATCGCCAGAACCTTGTTGAAGTTCTCTCGGCTCACCTAAAATGATTGTAAAATAGATATGTTAAAAAGGGAACTAAAATAATGCCGCTAGCTGGGAAAGATGACAAAAATGATGACGAAAAAGCCTTCGTCGAAAACACTTACCCTAAATCTTGACGTGGCGGGGGACGTCATAAACTTTCTCAAAATGTTGATCCACTGCTCGATAAGTCATGATCACGTGTTTTAATTGTATAAAGTGGCGTCATAGAATAAGTGAGTTGCTAACTCCTTGACAGTGCTATCCAGTGGAAGATTTTGGTAAGATTCACTTTTCCTTAAAGTTTGTGTTTGTTTTGAAAAATGCAGTTTATATCCTGCTAAATGTACCAAATAGGTATCGACTTAGTTATCTTTGCAATATGTTTCTACACGTATTGTGTACAGCCATATGATTTACCTTTCCTTCCTTCTTAGGATCGTACTTGGCAAATTCAGTCTTCATGTTCTTGAAGCCTTCTCTGAACTTGTTCTTCAGCCAGTTCTCAATGTCCAGGGACGTCTTCCGTTCCACGTCTGCTTTCGTGATGGACCTTCTTGTTGAAGGTGCTAATGGATAAACAATTGATAAAGATATGTGACTATTGTGTTTGGCTGTGTATGCTAATGAAGCCGGGACGGCGGCAGGTATCGACTTCCGGACACCTTTGACCAACTCCTGACGTCACACATCCCGAAATCATGCTCTCCGAGCAGAGCTTCGGCTCCGGCTTGTTTTTAACGTCTTTTTAGGCGTTTTTGACGGGCTTTCTATTTTGACCCGTTTTCTCTCTGTCGACAAAAACGACTAAAAAGACGTCAAACACAAGCCAACGCCAAACTTCTGCTTGGAGAGTACCGAAATCAGTGCGCGTCAGGATAGTGGGTCAAAGTCCTGCCCAAGAGCGATGGAAACGGTCGAAAAAATTGGTCTGTAATTTCCTTTGGTTGGATGATGATAAACAAATACTTAAGATACAACACTTACGTGGTGTGCCAGCATTCTCTTCTGCAGGGACGGGACTTTTGGACGGTTGGAGCGCGGGGACAGCGGCCGGTGCCGGGGTGGGCGGCAGGCTTACATCGGTCTCCTCCCGAGGGGATCTCTTCGTGCTCGCGGTGCTCTCTCTGAAGGTGATGCCGAGTTTCTTCATCAGGTAATCACCTTTGATGACGCCAAGATCGTCTGGGTCATACCTTGAAACAAAAGACGAAAAGATGAATAACTAGGTTTACAAACGTTGTTGCTTCATCGATAGAAAAAGAACAAGAAGGCCTAAAGAAGGCTGCTATGGTGCCCAAAACCTGTACTAACTTCTTTCGTAACATAGACCTATCCGCCACCCAAAGACCCTGTCCATAGCATGTCCAAAATATGAGATATCAAGACTGGAAGTACTAGTTCTGAAGCACTGCCATAGAAAGTCGCTGGGGCCCATAGACGTATTTCAGTTTCTATGTATTAACATAGGCACAAGCACACAAAGATCAGACAATAAAGTTTTACTAGACGTCCACCCTTAGTGGAAACGTTTATCGTTCTAAGATCATTGTTGAAGACATAGAAATGAAAGTACTTTTTCCACAGCTTGCCGAACTCGTCGTCCTCCAGAAAGAAGCCCATTCTCTGCAGGATGTTACGGAACTCTGGCGGAAGGATACGGAGTGAACCGCCCGGGTTACTTTGTGGAATCAGGTCGCCAAGATCCAGGAATCTGTGATAGAATTTGTACATTTAATAAGTTAGTATTTCATATATCAGTCATTTTAGTATCCACAGTACCTTTGTTGTTAATTGCTAGATTAAACTTAAATTATTTAAGTTTCACATCATTCTATGTAACTGCAGGGTTAATCTCATGCTATTGTTGATTTATGTGTATATACATATGTTAATGCATATATATATATATATATATATATATATATATATATATATAGAGAGAGAGAGAGAGAGAGAGAGAGATGTGTCTTGAAGGTATTGTCTGAATTTTTATGCAGGTTGACGCCAGCAGCATATCTAGCTGCTTTGACTGTCCTATTTCAAGTTTTCAAGGAATCATATAAAATCAACAAGTACATTTTGAGAGCGTACCTCAATTTGCTGAATTAGCATAATATAACACCTAGAATATAATTTTTTTAAGATTCACCGTTTAAGATGACGTGTAAAATTACAAAATCTAGAATATGTGTGGAATAAAACTATTCGCCCGATAGGGGACTTGAACCCCTGACCCTCAGATGGCCACATATTGCTTAAAAGTCTGATGCTCTACCGACTGAGCTAACCGGGCACTCAAACGATCGTTTTGTCTAAATAAAAATAGCCATATCTCACTGGATCCGCGGTGCGTTGGCGACAAATTTCATCGTCAAAAATCAATTTTCTTACTTACTCTTTTGTGTGATTTGTTGTCTTTTTAGTCATACTTGTACGTTTTGCATGATATTCCCATTACTAAGTCAAGGGTCCAGTCAGATTGAGGCTTAACAGGTATCTGCCTTCTAACTAGCAAAATAGCAAAATACCCGAAGAAGAATAAATGTATGCTCAATAGTTTTCCACAAGCTAGCAAGGAACACAAAACTGTGTATCTAATCCCACTCATCGACGTCATTAAAATGTTTCGACGTTTCGACCAGTCAGGTAGTGTTAGGCTAGCTATATTCTTTACTTTATTTTACTTACTTCATTTTGGCTTTCTCCTTGAGTTGTGTGTGTACTGCTGCGGAAGACATGGTGACTTTGTCCTGGAAGTGGCGTTGGACGGGGTCGAGCCATCGCGGGTACTCTGAGGACACCGATTCACGGAACACTGCATAGAACTCATCAAACTTGATCACGCTCTTGTTAGCAAGGCCCAACCTGAGAAAATCATAAGCAGATACGATTCTCATTAGTTTGGAATTCTTGAAACAGTTGAATCACAAATCTAGTTAACGTACAAATCATCTGTCTTTGATTCTTTCATTAGTAGTCACAGAGTAGGGTGAAGTGGAATGGATTATCAAGTTAAACAATGAACAAGTGTTATCATAAAATAAACTAAAAGTCTAAATGTTCAAAGTTTTGTTCATGTATGTTGTAACTGTAACTAGCATGGGTTTTACAAGCCCATGTATTAACGCATTTTTCAATGCCAGGACGTTGGTTTCTACTGTGTTATGAACTAGAATCATCCTATGATAATCAAAAATTGTAAATGTGAAACATACCTTGCAAGCAGATGATTCAGTTGCTTGCTTGTGATTGGACGGCCCAGGAATGACGTCAGAATGTGCAGCAGCGCCTCCTTGGAGACTATCCCCTTCCCTTCAGGATCGTTCGCTTTGAAAGCCTGTCTCATGGTGTAGAACCCCGCCTTCATTTTCTCCCGCAATAGCATTTCCAGCTAAGCGAATAAAAACACTTGTAATGAAAATCTAATCATAGCATCTACCAATGGGAAAATCTTGCTTGAAGGAATGTATTACAGAATTATTTATATGACTTAAAGCTAATAAGCTCAAAAGTAAAGGCAGTCCATGGATTATAATAATTGCCTTTTTCAGAACCCGGCATTCATTTTATCCAGCAATAGCATTTCCAGCTAAGCGAATAGAAACACTTGTAATGAAAATCTAATCATAGCATCTACCCATGGGAAATCATGTTTCTAGGAACGTATTACAGAATGGTCTTAAGAAAAGGCAGTCAATAGATTATAACTATTGTCTTTTTAAAGCTTGTACATTACAGAAGCTTAGCCTTAGCTTATCAATCTTGCGTAGGAGAAACTTAGTGTGCCTTTGAAGTATATCCATCTCTTTAATAACAGAAAGATTGTCGTGAGGGCAGATCACACATTTTACGTCATTTGCGTGAAATCTGAAGTGTTTTGAATGACGACAACCTCGTTGATTACAACTATCTAAAATAGCAGACAAAATACCCTAGTTATATTGAAAATATTATGATAATAATAACTTTATTTCTCAACAATTCTACAAGGTACAAAGTATGACTGGCACATAAATACAGGTCTATATATATCTAAGGGCTAATAATCTACCTAATACAAGAGTGTATAGTATGGGTTTAGAATGGGTTCTTACAGTCATTGGAGGAATTTCTATCGTCTAGATATTCTTTAATATATCTTCCGTTATAAGAAAGCAGTGCTGGGGTCTTCATGGACTTCAGATTATACGTTGAATAATAAGTCTGTGTATTTGACAAACCTCGTCTATCTCCAGACGGAGTCTAGTTGAAGGACGGGACAGCGCGCCGCTCCTGGCGCTGCCATGACTCACAACACTGGCACGGCTCTCTGCACGGCTCGCCATGTCTGCACGGGAACCTGGGCACGGAAAAAACAGAGTTAATGCTATTAGTGCGTTTGTAATGTTTGTCAATTTTGTCGATGTGTGTACAGATATCACACATTGCCATCATAAAAAAAAGCATTTGCACATATCAAGACACACGTGTATTTTGACCACAGAAATTCTTTCTCAAAAAGCACATGTTTGTTTGCTTATCTGTTTGTTTGTTTGTTGACAAGTTTTTTTTTTGCTATATATTTCTAGATATTTCTCAACCATTTCAAACATTTTGAAGTGATGATGCTTATAATAGATATCCCTCCCCCGTAAGCATGCCTGTTCGATATTACATATTATATACGGTATCATAAGAACTGGTTGAATACGTTGAGATATGATCGGATTCTTTTGAAAATTTAGATACTTCATTATTTTCAGTGACACCGTCTGCTACACAGAATAGTCATCAAAGAGAGGAAGTTCACTATTAACCCCACACGTACACGGTGTACAAAGAGTACAATCGTATACAAAATTTAATCATCACCCTTTCTGACAACGCATCAACGTTCTTTTGTCGACATATCAAGAGTCTCCCATAGCCCATTTCACCCTTTGCATGGTAATTAAACCCTCACTTTTATATAAATAATAGGATGACAATATGCTTTTGACACAGACTAAGTCCTATTTTGTTGGTAAAACGTAAGGGCTTTTATGTCTATCGACGTACTAGTCACGCTACCTTTTTGTCTTCCATTTATGTCTGCTATATTTATACCTCCGTAAACCAAACGTCTAGCTCGCTTGATGTGTTTAAGAGAGAGTCTCATTGAATATGTGCAACCCGAGAGGGTGGAATTAGGAAGAAGGTGTTTGTTCAGGCGGCAAGGTTTGTTCAAACTATGTACAGTATCCATGTTTATCTTGGTGCGGACGTCATTGTGAAAACAGCGTGTCGACCACTCTTATTAAAGTACTGAGTCATGCTATAGATAGAATGTCCTTTCTACACAAATGTCCCTGTGGACAAATCTATATCATATAGTTATTCATATTCAACTTCGAGATAACATCTTACTTGGTTGTATTGGATTCAACATTTAATGGCATAAAATTGTCTATTTTGGGGTGGGATAAAAGCGCCATTTTGGACTTCGTGTAAGATGAATGGCTTCCTATCGTCTTCAAACCAGTCTAAATGATCAACTGTTGTTACGTAGTTGTATGTTAGCTATGGATTCGAAGATTAGAAAAAGCCTAACGTTCCACTCGACTTGCATTGTAATAAAGTAAACAGTTACAAAAGACGACCAAATATTTTGAGTGTTCAGTCATGAATCGAACTGCTGACTTGGGATCTTAACAAATACAACAGAGTCTGTCTGGGAAGAATATAGATTAGTAAAATCTGAAAATATGTGATGTTTTTGTTTGGTCTATTGGTAAGTGCTGCAAGTACAGCGCTGCATACGGAACGGTGATTAAAGTGAACTGTTTCTAGGTGAAACACAACAACCGTGTCCCCATTCAATAGCTTTCAAGGCGTCTGAGAATGAATGGAGAAAGTGTGTCCAAGCGTGTCCGGTTTCGTCACACCGATAGTTCTGGAACCCAGTGAACTAAAATCAGTTCACGTCCTAAGCAGAACATTAATGTCAGGTCACGATCATAACCTTCCTTATCTGTTAACTGTATGTACACGCTTACTTTTTGCACAGAGTTAGGGTCTAAAGGGCACAGGAGGGCAAAAATATTGCTTAGCAGCTAAGATAAACAAAATGGTTTGCGTTTAAAAGTGTGTAATTTACGTCAAAATGGTTAAGATATGGTACTAAACGAACCCCATTTTTTCTTCTATTCAAACTGACATAGAAATCTATCCGGTTCGTGGTTACTTTGTGCTAACAGTGTACATAAGACCAGGTGTAAGTGCACTCTCTACACTCGAGTCCGCCATTTGGATTGTATATCAAGCTCTCAACGTTATGGCAACCTGTTCATTGCGACATGCTTTTAAGACCACCACTCGTAAGTCACAGCGTAATTGCCACTGAATTGTGTGTAACGAGTCTAGATTGTCGGTCTGGGGGATTTGTGTGTTGAAGAAAGTTTTGGATTGTTACAGGTGTAGAAGAATCGGTGGTTAGAAATGGCGGCGTGTTTATGGTATCTAAGACAACATGTCCGCAGATCTATACATGTGTGACCGCTCAAATCCCACCATACCTCAACCGAGTAATAAAAGTCTTTTTAATTAGATTGATTGTTCACGGTTGTGGAAGACAAATTGATACATGGTAAATGTCTTGGAAACATTGCTATTTTTACTGATAGTACGTGTCGATAGAAGATTCATTTGTTTACTAGCCCGGGCGATTTGTTTACGCTTCGGCAAATAAGCTGTCCACAGCGCTTGATTCATTATACTGGAGGAATGGTATTGGGGTATAAACCGATTATAAAGAATCGTAATTCAGAGGCACAAAAGTGCTTGAAGGTGCGATCTTGGCGAAGTGAAGGGATGGGATGGGCAGGGATGGAGTGATTTTACGTAAAATATATCATAATTAGTTGTGACAATTGACACTAAGCTTATTTTACTTGAATGGGTGTTCGTACCTTAGACGAAATTGGTCCCAAGATGCCTGACCACAAACATTCACACCGGGCTATTAGTATCACAAGAAGGAAA
This sequence comes from Branchiostoma lanceolatum, assembly GCF_035083965.1. Lineage (NCBI taxonomy): Eukaryota > Metazoa > Chordata > Leptocardii > Amphioxiformes > Branchiostomatidae > Branchiostoma > Branchiostoma lanceolatum. The sequence continues at coordinate 10,355,703 of NC_089735.1, forward strand.
GAGTCAACTTGACTGAAAAGCAGACTTTAAGTTTGAATGAAAAGTGGGTTCAAACACCTGTTGTCGGGTCAGTCAATTGAAGCAGTGTTCAGAAGCGCACTAAAGAAAAGTACGTGAAAGTTTTTGACTCACCGAACACAGGTAGACGAGCCTTGTTTGTGTCTGCTGCTTCGACCACTTCCACTCCTTCAGGTATGGACTCATACTTCATGGGCGGGAGGACTTCCTTCTTAGCGCGGTGAGTTTTGTCGGCGGTACGGACCCTGTGAGCCGTGTAGTCTTTCTCGGAGGCTAGGGGTCTACTCGGCGCCAGGTCTTCGACACCCCGGCCGCTTTGCCTGGAGACGCCGCGGACGGAGATTTTATCGGGGTCGCCAAGTCGAGAAATCGGGTGCTGAATCTCCGGTAGAGTAATCCCAACTCTTGCTGAGCCGATGCTCATTTGCGAAGCAGGGCGAGAAACACCTGCCTGTGCCATGTTGGATCCAGAGAACTTACTACAGAGTTTTTTTGTTGTTCCGGTCTCGCTCTCGTGTCCCCGTTGTCAAACAACTTTGGTCTCCTTAGTAACCGACCACGCGGCTTTAGAGTTGCTAATTGGTCGCCGCAGGAGGAGTTGTTTGCACTTCTCTGAGGCCCTATTGTACTCACGAAAGGTGAGACACCTGCGGGGCCAACAGGTAGGACTAGTCGGGTCACTTTACCTGCCCAGTGATTGGTCCACATGCTTTGTTTACAGAGAGATCACAACTTCACCCGCGAGTATTTGACGAAATAAATCTGTTTGCGGTCAATGTTTTTGTTCAATTTCACAACATCTCTTGTTAACAAAATGCCGTTGTTTACCATCATGTACTAATAAATTATTGTGAAACAAATCTAATAGACAATGTCTTTCTTTCACTACTTTGTACAGTCTTTGTTTTCAACCAAACACTTATATCCCTTATAACCTAAACTACTCACGAACTCTCTGTATGGTATTTATACAGGTTTTCTTTCAAGCCTATCGCAGCATACACATTATTTGTTCACTCAAAACTCGTGTTTGTAGTACTGAATCTAAGTACTAGTACTGTTAAGCCAAAGAATGTCACATATTCACATGACTTGAATTAGGCGTTAAAACAACAAGGTACAACAGCAATTCCTCGTGATAAAGCTTATTTTATACTAATGGCCGTTGACTAATTACAAATACACATGTACATGTTCATAAAAAAATATAGCGTTGTAAATATAATATACTATCAGAAAGTGGTTCGTACGCTACACCCCATCAATTTATAATTAGGTAAATGTAATTTTATGTTTATGAATACATTGAACTGGTGGCATCTTATATGTGACAGGTAGCCAAACTCGCGACCATTTCAACGCATGAAAAGCCTTATTGTCCCAAATGAAATCTGTGTATCTTTGATGAATATTCACAGACAATGACTTTATTGAAGGTTTGTTCTGATTGTTGAATTGTGTCAACGTTCGTTATTTCATACATATTTGACGAATTGATATCACAAAATGTACTTTCAATGTTACAGAGAAATCCTAAACAGAAAACCAATGGAAGAAATCGTGGAGAATTATTGGTTGCTTGAATCAATATTCTGAATAGATAAGATTGATGTTGCGTGCAAGACAGGAATGTCTGCTTGTAACAGGTGTATTTATAACCGAATCTTTGAAGCCAAATAACATGCTAGATATTCAATATCGACGACTCCAAAAAGCTCCGAAACTCTTTTCACTACAATAGAGCATATCAATCTCTTTATGATATAATAATATGTAATTTCGATTTTCATCTTACTGTCAAAAATATTCATTTTTCTTCAATGTTACGCACACTAACCATATCGAATCGGCTGATGACAAACTAGTGGCTATATCTTCACGGTAAGCTGCAACCTTTGACCTTTTCAAAATGGCGGACACCGCTCACAGGTGAGGTAAGTGGACCGACAATTATCCGTTTTTCTACGTCTTTTATTCCATATAGCCCTCCAAAATTGCAATCTAAGATAAAAAATAAAACTGTGCTTTTAGTATACTTTTTGTATTTTGCCAGGTAGCCAATCTACATGTTTTTGCCAAAGGTTATATGTTGAATGTAACAACGGCCGGTCAGAGTTTTCGTCGCATATTTTTTGCACCGTCTTTGTTTAACGATCGACTTGTTTGTCAAAATGCATAATTTAGATGTTGAGAAGTGAGGACATAAACCAAGGACTCGAAGAATAGTTTAGTTGAATAAACCAGTCGTTTAAGCTATTCAGTATCCTGGTCGTTTAGATGCAAATTATTTACACCGTTGAAATTACACTTGCGCGAACATAATTGTTAAACTATGTTATTATTTTGGTGGAATAATGTGCTCACACTTTGTTTGATACCGTCATTGGTTTGTACACTTAATGTACCGTGTTGTGTGGGGCTGTTGTTAAATTTTGCTTTGTAGGGCTCAAGGGAAGGAAAACAACAACAAACACAAACATCATTGAAACATGACATTGGCAACAACAACCCAACAATAGAAAGTATTCACAGAAATTGCTTTCAAATTTGATTAACCCCTGCTATAAATACTTCTGTGTGTGAAGGTTATGTGGATCACCTTTATGGATGCCTGGCTGAATGCCAGTCTATATGGGGCAGAAGAGGACAACAAATTATTTCAAAGATCTGAATAATGATATACCAATGTTATAACTTGTTGGATTGCTTGATTGAAAATTGCAGAAGAGGTTCTCAGACATGTAACCACTTGGCTTGAAATACCCTTATGCTAATAAGAAAAAAGTAGAAAGAACTTGGACTTTGGCAAGCTATATAGAGTGTAGTATTGGTACCTGAATTTACCCCCCCCCCTCCCCTGCAGGCCCTCTTGTAATATAAATATATCCTATCACTTCAGACATTACCGGTATTTGCTAACTCTTTTCTTGTTATCCAATAACAGGGCCAAATACATGATGATGTTGTAACTCCTTGGACAAAGAAAGTGGAACTGGAACAAGCTCATCCTCCTAAGAATTCTATAAAGAACTCAGGATCAAGAAAGGAGCCACCAATTCAAGATGATGGGAAAACTGATTGCTTTGGCTATAGTGTCCACAATCGCGGCAATATTTGCACAAATAGAACTGAACAACGACCCGTTAGTGGTCACCAAAGATGTGGTCATCAAGAAGAACCGGTCAGCAGTCTTTGGCTATGTGTCCAATCTCAGGACATATCCATCTGTAAGTCTGCGTCCACGTACCTTTGGTATCAGTGCAGTAATTCATTGTTTCATTTCACTCAATTTGTTTTCAGTGTGTCTCTTTGTCGACGTCTGCTTGTACTATTGCTTGCTTGCTTGTACATTGTGCTACAGCGTTCAAGATACCCAACTGCAGTTTGCAGAACGATTTTCAAGATTGCAGAGGATAAATCAAACAGTCTGCAAGTTTGCAGAATGCAAAAATCAGACCCAAGATTCAATAGCTTTATCTGTATTAACGTAGTATTGCTGTAAATAAATTGAATCTGCGCCGCACCTGCACGAAGCTGACAGGGTGTTTTGTAGACGTTGAGAAGGTTGTAGTTTGGAGGCTTGTGTATTTCCAGAAATTATTTTCAAATTGTAGAACAAAAGTTTGACATTCTGCAATATTGTAGACTAGAACACTGAAAAAAGTATTTCAACCACTGACTGTATGCAGTAAAGTGGCTTCATGCTAGGCACGTCAGGGACACTGACAGGAAGTTACATTTAAGTCAAAGGTCCCAGAATAGGTTACCGGTATCTCACTTCCTGTCTTGAATTTCCTGCTAATATATGTACTTAGTACATACATGTATCTCTGTTCCCTTATGATAACCAGTTAGAAAATCAAACAGAAACAGAGAGAAATTCGCAGTGATGGATAAAATTAGAAATATCTATTAGTAAGTTTATCAAGGTATGAGATCTTCAATTTCTTGTTTTTCAGTCCTAGAGCATTTAATGGGGGGTACCATTACACAGTAATGTATTTTACAGGCCATTTGATGACCAAATTATGTGTATGGACTGAAGCAATTTGTTTTGTGTAATAATTATTGAATTAAAATAATAGAAAGACTGAAGACATGATAAGGATTTTAGTGGTACAGATTTATTTTCTCTATTTGAGGTGTTTATTGCCTTTGGATTTTTTAAATGACTTTTCATAAACCTTCTAAAATGCTTCAAAATTCAGCAACAAGAAAAAAAAATATAAAAATTATTCCAAACTCTTCCCCTTGTATGACTTATATACTTAGGTCTGTATATGTACTGAATGTTAGGTATTTACAATGCTTAAATATTAATGACCTAGTATTGTGATTACTGCATTTTAGAATGCATGCATGCACAAAAGTAAATGCTTTTATTCTTCATGTTCAGCCATCTGTATTAATATGCTGTTATTCAATACATTGACTTTTGTATGTTCGCAGGTGTCGTGAATTGTTGGGCATTTTTGTACTATTTTTGCTCCAAATCCTCCCATGATAACTTTAATGTTTCAATATGTAGTTGCTGTGACACTGACAGCCAGTGTACATTTCAACGGCTGAAGTAACTTGTGCAAAAAAAAAAAAATTAGTCAGAAGCTGTATAACATTAAATCATTACATTACCCAATATATGTGTAGTATTGTGTACAATGCACTTCTGAAACCATTCATGCTGTTGTTTGATACATTTTCATATAATATATCATATGATTTAAGATTTATTGTCATGTACATGTATCTCTGTACAGGGCTCAAAATACAGTGGGTACATGATTGTACACTATCCCCCCAAAATGAATGTTGCCCTGCTGTCTTATTATGCATAACACGGAGGTCTTTCCACTGAGTTTTGAAATCAACATAGTTTGTATTGTTTTCAGTGGTACCCAGGGCTTGTCTGGATGCAGGAAGTGGAACATTCCAACATGAAGCCAGGAAAGAGGTTCATCGGAGCCTACTGGGTACCAGTCATCGGGGAGCTGAACGAAAACTTTAAGGTGTTCTGACAGTAAATGTATATTTTTTCCCCTAACTTTATTCAAAGAAGTATACATCAACTGTGAAACAATCGTCTAACAAAAATCAACTAATACCTTTTAGTATAACACGTACAGTAGAGTAAACATAAGTCTCTTTTTAACATTACAATCATGATAAGTCATTCTTTACCCAGGTTTTGTGTTCTCACATAGTATTTGCTACCATTCTTTTTCAATGAGATGTACACCATACAGATGACACTGCAGTGTACATAATGTGGATGTCAAGTAAATATTTCATGTGTATTCAAAGGAGAGTAAATATGTAAACATTGCAACTAAAGAAGAATAGGACAGACACTAGTGTGTTGACTAGTTATACAAAATATATGAGTGCACAGAGCCTTGCATACAACCAGGCCTAGGACTGCCCATTGCAAGTACATGTAGCCAACTTCCTGTTTATGTAAATTTGGTCCAATGTATGCCAAGAATGTCTGCACAGTGTAACTGCAATTTGCACATTCAATATATATTGTATGAGTAAGTTTACCGATTGAGAATATGATCTACAATTCACCTTTATCTTTCCCAGATTGTGGCATACGATGAAAACAAGAAGTTAGCATTTGAGTCTGACTTCTTTGCTCACCAACCTCGGATCGTCATGACCTTCCAAGATGAGGGAAAAGACAGAACCCGCTTGACATGGAAGATGTTCACTCAGAGAAGAAGCTACTTTTTCTTCGTAAGTTGTCCTAGTTTTTTCGAGATGGTCGTTTTGGGTCCATTGGTCTTGAATTTGAATATAGAAATACTTTCAAAGTAGCGGGGATAGTCCAATAATTAGTGACCCTGCCTCTGGATTTAGACTTAAGGAGTTTGAATCCTGCCTGTTGTTGCTCCCCCGACAGGCATGCTTTTGGAAAGCTCTTAGGACTCAGGGGGTTGCGGGTTCAAATCCTGGCTGGGTCCTACTGCTTTCTCTGCTTTTATAAGCACTCACTTATGAGCAAGAGTATGATGATAGTTAAACACACTCCAGTTCCAGTGGACTAGCCCCTACTGTAGTGCTTGCACAACTGTGTGGCTCAAGGGTTATAGAAATGGAGTTGGGCACCTGACCAGAAGGTATGGGAAGGACTTTAGTCTCTACCAGACTAACTACGCCGGCTATAGGGAGAATATTTGCCAGGGTTCCAGTTGCAGGCTCCGTAAAAAAATATGATCTTCACCATGGACTGACTCTACTGGCTAATTTATTTTGATTATTCCTTTTTCTGCCGAATTGTTCAATCCATACGCCCATAGGAGGACCTGGTGGAGGCTAGAAGGATTTGAACTTGAACTTTTTTATGTTTCTGTAGGGCACATTCTTCCAGATATTCAAGTACACCTTGGACCAGCGAGTAACGGGCGCACTTCTCACTCTCCGAGGGAACCTCCAAGGGGAAAGCAATGTATTCGGTATATGAGACGAGGTGTTTGAATCCATCCGTGCATGCCAAAAAGTGTGGGTTTGTGAGTGTCTGCTACAAACGTAAGATTGAATGTGCAACTTGTATGTTATCCGTTTGTATATATCAGTGTTTGCTGTAAATGTTTTTTGCAAGGTAACAAACAAATGTAAGTTAAAGATTGAACCTACAGTCAAACCTGTACAATTGACCATGTCTCTACATAAGGACCACTTGGCCAATGTGAACTTCTTTTTGGTGTTCCCTTAGATATATTTTCTTCCTGACACAAGCATTAAGAATCATGCCTATAGTGACCTATTGCAAGGTTTATAGCAATCTATATAGCAAGGTCTATAGTGACCACAAATCCACATAGATCAGCTTTTATCGGTCCCCTAAATCTGTAAATGGTCTTCATTGGGCAGCCTTGACTGTGTAGTAAGATTTATAATGATTGCAAATAATGGCAGCTTGCTTGAATTATACAGCCTAGAGACATGTAACTTGATGATAGTAATACATTGTAGTTTCATTGTGTGGTGTGCTTCAAGTTTCAACAGGATCATACATGTATAACCCATAGGTAAGTAGGTGACAAGTTGTAGTTGTACAGCAAAATGTTTAGCCCTTTACATGTACTGAGAGTCTGATCTATCAAATGTATAATTGTACCTGTCCACTTTAAATTAGTCCAAGTGAAGTGATTGACCACAAGATCTACAAGTGTGAAGTGTCAATGAAAGTACTATATCTTGACCTGTGAATTGAAGCCTATGCTACTCATTCAGTCATTGTGTTACTAAGGAGCAAGGAATTTTAAATTCAAAGATATCATGTAATGGATCTCAACATACGTGTAGCTGATAAAAGTATATAGAGCAGTGCCTTGTACAATGATGAAGCATGCAGTTGTTTGTGTGATGCCTTTTATGAATTTTCCATGCTAAATGATTGTCACCGATTCCCACATCATTTTATACTTTTGACATGCTTGGTTGCCTTTTTTCAGTTTTCAATGTTATTGTTATCCTACAGCCATCTAGGATAATAACGTAAACTTCAAATAATATTTAATTATGGCGGCACTTGCTACACGTATATCAGTATATGCCTCCATTGCAATGCTGTATAAAGTGTATTTGAAAGAGGTATATTTTGGAAATGTTTGGTTCACAACTTTGTGTATATGCATGTCTTTTAATTTATGCAGTGGATTCTTATTTTCTGTAAATAATTAAACGTTTTATGTTATTTATATGTTATGCTTAACATAAGCAATAGTTATGAGGTGTAAGTACTACTTATAGTGGACTAAGATATTCATGCATGTCAGCTTTGCTGATTATAATTGTCACTGAATAGAAGTACATGTAACTGTTGTGCAATGTACAAATTTATTAAACTGAGAGTCTTGCAAATTCTAAGCAATTATAATTATAAAAAAATTTAAGATGTTTGAGAGGAAAGAGACTTAGACAATAATGTTTTAGACCCAGACTTATGATCATGTAATATCATGGCTGGAAATATTTTTTTTCTTGTCTGTCTTGACTGTTTTTTCTTGCCAAGTTGTTGTTTCCATTATTCGTAATACTTCTCAAACCTTTTTCTGCAAATCGCAACTGTTGGGTATTTGAAATTCCTGAATACTTGATCATGCACGCAGTTGTTTAGTTTTGTATATGAACACTTAATATGTATAGTTTCACACAAGTAACCTATCATTATGAGATTTTGTATGAAGAGAATTTGAATGAAGATCTGACAAACTCCCAAAGACAACTGGATTAAGCCCCTGGCTACCTCTAACACTGGAGCTGTTACAAGTAATACTATGTAGAATTAGATGTAATATTTGATGTTTGGTATTGAATAAGAGAAAGTTACCCACTTTTTTGCATGAAAGTGTCACTAGGTGATAGCATATTTATCAGAGTGTGAATAAAGCATTGCTCTTGTCATCTAAATCACTGTGTGGAGTAACATTGAATTATTATATTCTTCTATCATGATAGAGTTGCAGAATATAATTCATACTTTAAGCCAATATGCTTTTGAAATACAAGTATGAATTTTATTCTTCAGCTCCAATCTGTATAATCTATGAATGGAAGCATAAAGAAATATACTGTCACGCAAAATTCACAACCAGCATTTTATTCCATTTAACATGCCTAGTAAACCGTTCCAGTTGTGCAACAAGACTTTATCAGTGATGACTATAGTTTACAAAATAAACAACTGGATAAGGTCTCAGACAGACATTTCAAAAAGCATCCACCGTCTTTCATCAGTGAAGAAGTCTGAAAATAAGTGGGAATAGTTTTTCATAGACTAGTAAAATTAGTATGACTTAGTATTTAGTACTATAGAATTCCTTATAAAAGTCTATCTGAATCGATATGTGTCAGCGGGTAGAAATTACAATTCTAACAGAATCCCTGATTCCATCAGTAGGGATCCTGATCTGAATATGTATTCACTAAATTTCAGACACTTATTAGTCAGAACGTTTAAACGGTCGATTCATGTCACATTAGATCAATGAATCGACTTGAAATTTAGGGTTTAGTAATATATAAATGAGAGACCACCCTGGCTTACACATTCCTATCAGGATTCTGATCGGATTACTCTACTGGTAGAATCAGTGATTCTGCCAGATCACAATCTCTACCCTTATATATGTTAAGGAGTCTTTTTTAAGTATAACTGTTATCCAGTTGTCAGTTATCTTGTAAAATTTTAATGTCTTGTGTACCAGGATGCCAAACTTTCATCAATGACACGATGATTTCTTCAAATTGACCAACATTGTTTTGTGTCTTTGTCTAAGACAAAATGGTTTTGCAGTGCAGTGTGGACACAAGAATTGATATCAACAAAAAATCCCTTGTTCACTTTGAAAGAGTAGCAAATGGAATAACTTTTGTCTTCATACTAAAAGCCACAATTCATACAGTAAGAGTAGAAACATAAAAACTTGCTCAAGTCACATCCATTTTTATGGAAAGCAGTTCATGTTACAACAACAACAGAACATATTAATTTTACTTATTAATACCCATTGATAATTAACATTATAAATATTGAGGTAAAAAATTATTGCTTATGTGATATACGCTTGAAGGAACTCTTATTTGATATGTAATCTACATTATACAAAAGTCATACCTAGTTTCACATTGCTGAAAATTTTGCAACGCCATTGCTTTTTTCAAGCATGCTTACATTGTATGTGACCACGCCGTAATCAGCTACGCACGCATATGATAGTGACATAATACTATACACATTCAGCTGTTCAATTCTAAAGGAGTTTTCATTTTAAACACTATGCACCTAAATGCTTGGGCTCTAAGGTTTTGCTTTTCTATCTGATTATTACTTTGAAATTCATTAAATGTACTGTTACAGTTAGTGTAACAACAGTTACTGTAACATCACAATGCAGATGCAGAGACAAATGGGATCAATCAAGTCGAAATCTCTTTTTTGCATTGGCTGTGAATTAAAAAATGTCAACAAGTCTTGATTCTCTAATTATTTTGGAAAAAAATCAGCAAAAGGACACTGAAAACAGAGGACTATAGAATACTTTTATCCGACAATATTCACTCCTTAAAACTTTGTGCACCAAGATACAGACTTTTCCTTCTGTTTCCTTGTCAAAATTCCTTTGAAATCAGCATTTTTTCTCAAATCTTAGAACCAAGAAACTGAATCGGTTCGGTCTCAAGCTATTTTCAAAGATGCCTTTAACACCAAAAAGTAATTGCTATCCTGCTTTAATCTAATAGTATCATTTTCATAAACATTTTTAAAAGAAAGACAAAAATCCTGCATAGCTAACTCAGTTTCTTTCCCATGCAGTCTGGGAGAGAGTATTCTTGCAAGGCATAGCACACATTTGACATGTGTGCTATAATAATGCACTGTAAGCACACATTGTATATTGTGGGATACTATGCGTTTCTTTCCACAGTTTCTACACGTAGCGGGATATCATTATCCTACATGTTCTAGTAGCGACAACACTGAAGATTAATTATGTTGAAAGTTCCATGGCTATAAAGGTGGGCTGAACTTTGGCAAACAAAATCATTCATTTGACAATAGACCTGAGTTCTACAAAACATTACTATTAATAAACTTAAAGTAAATGATTCTGCTGCAATAAAACTAAAACAATTTCAATAACTTGAAAGAGTATATACACAAGCTTAACTTAACCATCTGCGGTAAGATGAAGGAAACAGTGAAGTGGTTACACTAGATTTTACTATTTTGTTTGTGATAGACTTGGCCAAACTAAAGAGGTTAATTTCTTGTTAGCAAAAAAAGGGACTGATTTCCAATATCTGTTCTAATTGAAACGTAAATCAATGAGTTTGCCTGAATTCAATTAAGCCTCCTGTAACGGCTCGCCGCCCTAGCTGTAACTGCCTCGCTGCGGGGAGGGGACAGAAATCCCCAGACAGCTGGAGTTTGCATTATACAGAGTCGACTAACTTCATCAATACTTCATCAATACAAATTATAAAAATGTAAAACAGTATTTTAACCCACCTGACCACAGATCTATTATACATGTACAGTACGGTGATACACATTGTATAATTGCTATGACATCAATGAAAAGCCCCTATTGCTGAGCAGCATTGTTTTTACACAGTATTTCTACAGTACACACATGTGACGGGACTTCTGGTTTCAGTCAGTGTACAGGACCTTGTTACCGTTGACCTCTGTCATGTCCATCAGGGTGTAACGACCTTGGATCATGGTGTTCATCAAGGGACCAACCTGAAAATGGAAACAAGAATTCAATTCTAAACAAAATTAAAAGGCACTGTTGACAAAGCCCTGGCTTGTAGTTTGGTAAAATGCCTATTCTAACTTGGCAGAGAAAAATTATCTATTCTGTTCCAGATCTTTATTTAATTTCCTATTTTTTTTATTAATAAGGCCTACAGCAAAGTACAACTGCTAAAATAATCAATAAAGCCATTAAATATATAACATTCCATGACTGCTGTTTAGAAACCCAAATCCCAGTAAACAAAACAATCAAAATACCATTGAAACCTTAACCTTTGTTAAAATGTTATGATAACATTCAATGAATTTTTGAATACTGAATTAAATGCAGTTTTGACTACTATGTATAATGTACAATCATGTACATGTTTTTGTATATGTCAAGCAATGACCCAAGATGAAAGGCCGGTATGACAAGGACGTTGCTTGAATATACACAAGCGGTGAGCCTGGTATGAGAAGATGTCTTGAGTACTAATAAAACTATTAATAATATATTCATATTATGCATGCGTGTATTAAATCTAGACAGTACATATCTAGAAAGTTACAATTCTTACTTCTCTATAATCTCCAAGTGCTTCAGCCAGCATTTTCTCAATGTTTCTCATGATGGCCATCTTCTGCACCGGTTTCAGGGGGTACACAATGTTTCTGGGTGTGGGACCAGCCTGGTAGGACAAGGGTTAAACATTAGAACGAAACAGCAAAGCAGAATTCACAAGGTCTCTGCAGTGTGGCAACTGCAATTTTAGCAAGATAGGAAAAAAACATAATTGTCACAGATGCACACCCTTAGCATATACTGTACAGTACTGAGACTGATTTCAATAAATATATATTCATCAACGCAATATTCATAAATTCCAAGATGTATGGCCTTATAAAAAATAATTTATATCTATTTCTTACCTTGTACCAGAAATTGACAGACGTAGTATACCCTCCTTCCAGCAAGGACTCTATGTGGTGCCACCTTTTAGCAAGTAAAAACATTTTTTTGCAAATCAGAAAAAAATGAAGAAGTGGCTTCAAGGAGCAAGAATTAAATCAAATTGACAATACAGGCACCAGCCCAAGATAATGAAATATGGACAGGACAGCAGACGAAACAACTATAGCTATATCTGGTGTAGCAAGCCAGACGATACCCCTGACCTTGAAGCTTTACCCATAGGTGTATTCTGGCCTGGGGTATACTTTGGCCTGTTACACTGTGTAGTTCGTACATGAATATTGTTTCCTACCAGTACATGGGAATGTACAGCACGTCCCCTGGTCCCACCACTGCTTCAACCCCTGACGCATACCTGAACTTGGGAAATCTGTTGTAGTCTGGGTTGTCAAAGTCAACCTGGGCAAGAAACAAAGACGTACACATCAATAAAGAACAGATGTCATGCATAATATTATACTGAACAACGTAGTACACTTAAGATGATTTCATATTATTACTGGACAGGTACATGTATATATCTGATGGTGACAATATTATTTCCTCAACTTTTCAAAGGGCAAAGTTTTGGGGTGATTTCGTTCACTCAGTGTTCACTATTTAAGACTAGAAGATCTGTTGGTGAAATTCCAAGCAATTCCATCAGGGGGCGTAATTTCATGTATTATAATTTGTACCTCAACGTTGACCTCTTGGATGTGTCACCAACATATGTACATTGTTTGGTTTCACCTTATCTAGTGACTTAGTATAATTTTGAAAATCTGAGAATTAAGACACTTCAGAGTGGTGACCTACAACATTGTATAGAGCTGAAACTGTATATCCCTTTTGTCAACACAAATTTGGTGTCAATTGCTTTAGCAGACTGAAGGTTCCAGAAGGCTTTCTACCCTCATACATTGTAGCTTACACACAATACACTTGTGTGCCTTAAAAGGATACCTTGGCAGAAAGAAGGTTAAACTTGTTTCCTTGTTAAACTTTGTGAAAGAAAAAGATCCAAATTTCTGGTAGAGACCTGATCTCCAAGCAAATGTAGAGGTGAAAGTTCCTAACATCCTGTTTTGTGACTGACAGATCTTCCACCGTTAACATCTGCTTGGAGATTAGTATAGTCCTATAGAGTACACAACCTATCTATGATTAGGTCTGGGCTGCAGTGAGGTTCAATGAACTTTTTGATGCTCAACCACTGCTTGCTGTCATGATCATCTGTTTGCAGCTGTATAAACAGGGAGTGTATAGATCAATGTCAAGTTTGAATGCCGGCACCATCCAATGTTACTGAATCTTACAGATTGATGATCTGTGGACCATGACTAAGTACGTATGTAGGCAACAGCTTGAGCAAGAGTTTGGAGACCTCATATCTCCATGAACAATTCTGATTATGCAAATGACTTCCACATTTACGGAAGTTCTGCTGCAGTACCAAGGTCACATATCAGGGGGCCCAAAATCAACCTCGACCTACCCACATATATACCAACCATCATCGTTATCCATCTAGAGGACTTCTTGAGTTATGCTAACTACAAATATCCAGAAACACAAACACTAAATTTAATATTGAATTTAATATGATAATCACAAAATTAATTCAAGTTTGCAACACTTGAATCTTGTGACACATTTGACATACATTTAAAATAATAAGATGATATACTGATAACTTGGGATGCTACAAGTCAAATATGAATTAATGAATGAAATGATGAATTATTGAACGAATAAAAACAAAACAGACAGTGAAATCCCATACCTGGCTTTGTCTGTCACATGGGTGGTGCACAGGGTAGGGATACAAGCATTCAATCTGTTCAGGTGCAAACAGGATGCATCGCTTGTATCCCTTTACTTGTGCAAAGAAGTTCTGTTGCTCATCATAGTGTACTGGTGTCACATTTCCTGGACAAAAAATTAGACAGTAGTGAGATATAATGTGTACAAAGGTTAGGTGTAACAGGTTGTTAAGCCCGGGCAGGCTATCACACTAGACCTACGGCACATTGGTGACCTCGCTGCGACAGAGCAATTTGACAGCACGCTCAATGAATTTCAGCGATAAAAACTAATCTTTTTATGTGCCCCAAATAGTTCCTCAAGTTACTAATCTTTTTATGCTTTGTGTGTTTTGTCGTCTTTTTAGTCATACTAGCATGTTTCACATAATTACAAAGTCAAGGATATTGACACAATTCCAGTTTAGGACGCAGCAATGCCGCCAACGTGCCACAGGTCTAGTGAGATAGGGGTTAAGCGTAACCAGCTGCTGCCGCACCACATGTCCGCTGTTCACTGGCTGTACAGATACAGATACAGTGGATTCTTTTATATCGGACACCACGTGAATACATAGTATGTTCAGTACACTTGGGCAAAATTGGGAGAGTTGCATTTTGTCCATTTGGATTGAGACGTTAAAGGCCAGCAATTCTGTAGGGAGCTTCGGGTGTTGCATGTAAAAGAACCCAACACATGTCAAAAAGAGTGGGGATGGCCTGGTGTGCTTGGCTGAAAATTTGAGTCATACTTATTAAAGTAGGGAAGTCACATTGTACTTATTAATAATAAGCAGATACTTGAAAAAAGCATCATGTTTAACCTCAGTTGTGGATAACTGCTTTTCCTTTTACTTGGTAGCAGGACCTGGTAAATTCAATACTGAATGTGTTTTGCCAGTGAGTGAGGGGTGATTGCATGAAGCCTCGCTTCCCCTAAAACAACCAAACAGCATGTAACAAGACTCTGGATTGGTTGACTATTCCTACCTGCCAAGCCAATCAGAAGGAGGTTGGAGGTGAGGTGTCCCCAGTTCTGCTTCTGCTGCTGTTTGTTGATCCAATCCCAGTTGAACTGAAGGAAGTCTGCCACGATGTTTTTACCAACGGTGTCATTCAGAGTCTGCTGCAGGTATACCCTGGATGGAGACACAAATTCAAAGATAGTACAATTTTGTACCATTAATCTTTTGAATAGACTAAAATAAACACACTGTATTGAATCATTGTCCTGATTTTATAAGAAATTCTTATTAAGATTTGAAGAATTGATGCATCTGTACGATCTAATTAATATTTCTTAGTTCTCGGATTCAATACGATCATCTTTTTTTTTTTTCATCCCTATTGAAATTGCTATATTTTGCAGACCTGAAGGAAGTCCTAAGAAAGACAATATCTTACTAGTAAGTTTTAAATAATGATGCTGAACTCCAATATCAATATCGAAATGGAAAGTGTTTTTTCATACTTACTTTCTTACAGAATGGATATATATTTTTTGTAGTTAGGTGCTATCTTTCCTCAATCTTTATCTTTACCCTTTTCTATTGAATTGTTACAATAAAATGTGAACTAAAAAAATACCAAATTTGGATATCAAAGAGAAACACAGTACATCTTTAGTATAATTCATTTCTAATAGAAACGTTCCATGAATGTATTCTCAAACACACACTCACACATAATACTGTAACTTCCCATCAAAATTATAAATCTATTACAAAGCATAGTAGATATTATATAAAATGTAAAAAGTATTGATATATCATAATTACCTCTTTCCTTCTGTTTTTGCGGAGCTTTCTAACCGTCTGACAAACTCTTCAAACGGCACTTCCATTCTTGTGGTACATGGTGTGTAGTATTTTCTGTCCTTCGCCTTTTTCTCATCAAAGTACATAAACTTGTGATTGTCTGACTCGTACACAGAGCACAAACCTCCCCCTAAATTTGCCTGGAGGTAATCTAGGTCCCATTTCAGAGCACTGTCTATTAGGTGGGTGTCTGTTAGAACTACAGGTTTCTGAAAAAATAAAAACAATACTATGTCAAATGCATATCATTCCAATAATACAAGCAACATGATCAATTTCATAATTCTGCTGGGTATCCTTAATAATATATTAGACCATTGAAAAAAAAAGACTTGGTGTTGTTGAGACATTCTTAAGAAATTAGTCTTTAACACCAGGATATCTGAAGTGAACCTGCACCTCTAAGATTAAATCTACTGTTTTTTTTAATGTGACAGTCTTAAAATTTTCACTAGTTCTTGAAAGGGCTATGGTACTCACACAAACCCGACTGCCCAACATTCTCAGAGACTTAAATTCCACACATCTGATTTAACAATTGATTATATAAGCTTAGGGTAACCTTGAAAATGATAGCTATTCAGAGGGCCAGGAGACAATTTGCTTTGGGTCTCAGAAATATGATATCTGTTACCATTTTTTTAAACAGAAAAGAGCAGCTCCTGCTGTGATCGTGTTTCTACTACAGAGGAAGGCTTACGTGTGATGTCACACACACCCACACACGATCAGCCCCTTTGTGTGGACAATTACGATGTGGTTATTGGGCACTAACGTGTAATAAGTTACAGATTGACCTTGTTTTTGTAAAGTAGCAACAGTACAATATTGTGCAATTTGTTATAAAGGTTTAGACCTTTATGACTTAAGTGTGTTGAAAAATGATAGTAAATAGACCCAAGCCCTACTCATTATTCATTTATTGTACAGAAAAAAAGATTTTTAGCTACTTTGATAAGAAATAGAAGAAAAGATTTTCATCATTTTCCCTGGGTTCGGTTTAACAAAAGTCACAGTAATGTTATGTTATGTTATGTTAGTAACTTACAGATACACCTGGATCGAGCATTCAGCAATTGAGTGTTTGCAGGACTCTTAATTTCCATCTGTCCGCTAAGCTTAAAGCTTTGTGTCAAATGATTCATGCAAGTGTGAAGTAAGATTGATCAGAACTACATTTCATCTACATGCAAATTGTATATTGTTTCACTCAGTGTGTTCAGTGTGACCTACAATTATCATATTTCATTTCCCTTTGGGAAGTATAATATAAAAACCAGTACTAGTACAGTACTACAGATTTTCAGAATGAATTAGTAATCAAAAACTAAAATTACTACGTGCTCCACTTATTGAGGTATATGTAACCTGAGGAAAATCATAATCATAATGATCATTGCAAACGGAAAAATTAAGTCTTAAAATAATGCAAATCTTTCTTTAGAACAGTCTTTAAAAAAGTTATCATTGAAGGGTTGAAAAATGATTTGAATTTTTAACAAAAAGAAAAATTCAGACTCTTCTCAGCTGCAACCTCAATAACAACAAGATACTGCATTTTAACACTGAACTGAAAATCAAAACTTATTATTCATATTAGGGATCTTCATAGGGGGAAGAGCCTTTAGAAAGATAACATATCATTATCAAAAAATCATTAATAAAGACGTAGGCAGCACTTTTCCTGTTGTATTGGAAATTCAAACACAAGGTGACCGAACCAAATGCATTTACACTGTCTAACGAATATTAACCAAGCTCTTTATCATGGCTGGAAAAACACTGCCTACGTGCACAACTTATCGTACCCGAGGAAACTATTATTACAATTTCATACAAGGGTAACTTGTCCAAAAACTTATTGAATGATAAATTACATTCTGTTCACAGAAACCTGCCATTGTAAGATTCTGAAAGTCCTAGCCTGACATAGATAAGCTCGTTGTTTAAAGGCCAAGGCCAAAACGAATATAGGCTGAAAATAGCCCAGAAACAAATGGCTACACTTTTTCTATTTTGGGACGAAGGAAAATCCTTAAAGCCACTAAATAAAGGCTCCACAACACTAGTGTACTGTGGTACTATAACTGAAAAATGTCTTATAAATATTAACCAGGCTCCAGGCTCCTTGATTATAGAAAAACGTGTCTACGTGTTCACTTGTATATGATTATCTTACCTCTACATAATCATAACTTCAAGGCCAAGGACTATAAAAGGATTAATACTCTAAGTCTTAAGACTTTAACAGCATCAAAGTACTCTCATCTCCCAAATAAACGTACCGGTACGTTTATTTTTTTCAGCCTCAAAATCCACCCAGTACGTTCTTATTTTGGACAGTACGTTTATTTTTTTTGTGAAAATCAGTTTTGCTAACCAGGGATTCCATTAAATCTGAAAGTTTAGGTTTTCCTGCCCGTATTTCCCCGGCATTTTTGCTCATAATTCGCTATTTTTCGGCCAAGCGGTGTTGATTTCCCGGCCGCTATGACCCGGCCTTTGTGAAATCCTGGCGGAACTCGTTACGTATCGGTCGATCTCTATGACACTACAAAGTCAACGTTGTTATTTGGAGAAAAAAAGACGCCACACTGACGTTTTAAAATGCAATTCTTTTTATATAAACAACTTTGACAGTCTCTGTTTACATCGTAAACCAAAGCTAGCTGATCAGAAAACAATACATGCCAGCGGCGCACAGTGTTTCAACAATTCTAACGCATGTAAATTTCTCTACTCACGTGAGATACTTGTTAGTACCAAGGAGTACATACAGTCTTTCCCAAAATGAAAATATAAAAACAACACCACGAAAAATCTGTGTCTTAGCATATAAAACTGTGAAATTACTTTCAAAATATATCAAAACATTTCAATCCTACCACAAACATGAAAATCTAGCGCTTGGAAAATCGCCACTGTGACAGTAACGCAGGCCGACGTCAGTGACTCTGGTGCGTGGGAAAGATTTGTAATGGAAGAGCTCACTTTGAAGAAGGGCAAGGAAATCTTTTTGATCTACAAATAAAACTTTGTTGCCTCTGTCAGAAAAGTCTTTTGCATTTGAACAAAAAGAATTTCACTATTAAAGTCTATACATAAAATTGAAATGCAATCTAGTCGCCATTATTATCACTTAAAAATGCTTTAAAAAAGATCACTCCTCTACAGAAAGAATGCTCGATCTTTCTAAGAACATGGGTGTATAGTCTGTTAGCCCCGCCCCTTTCTGTTGGCGGCGCCTCTGCTGTCTGCAGCTCAACCTTTGATGCGTAACATGAGAACCCTGTGGTTTGGCTACATTGTAACAAGCCTGAGGTTTCTCACAAATTAGTTGACAATTTAGTTTCTCAAAATGAATGTTTTTTTTCTACCTACAAAGGTGATTTTTGGATTTTAAATTATTTGGATTGCAACAACACAAACCAGAACATTATATAATATTGTCCTTGATATTATATGATAATGTCCTTGACACAACACAATAATTTGTGGCATGTAATGTTTACAAATCTATGTTTCTATACATGCAATGCATATTAGATAAATGGCAAGTTGGGAAAGAAAAAAAAAGTAATAATGTTACCTGTGATGACCATATATTCAGGATATTGTAATTTTTTGTTCATGTTCTAAATGTTGATACATTTTTATAAAAAAAAAGAGTAGACTTTGAAAGTGTTGCCCATCCAAGTGAACTGAGAAGAGTGTTTTGATAATATGTCAGTCTATACAACAATTTTCCGTGATCACTTGCTTCAAGTTCCAAGTAGAAAATGCATGTACAGTCTCATCATCATGACTGTATATTTTCACTTGTTGAATTTGAAAGCACCGTTGGCCCCCGGTTAGGGGTCATAGCGGGGAACCTATGCCCAATTTTTCAACATTATTTTTTTGGAAGTGGCAAGGAAGATTATAATTTGAACAAGATGTCTACATTTATTTTGTTCAATATTTATACACTTTACTGGTATGGTCCTCAGACAGGCATAAATGAATAAAGAGAACCTACAGCTACCTGCTGATCATTTTCCCCTCGGACAGAAGTAGCATGGACACAGTTTATCTGTAAATTTGGTAAATTTCCGGGGGGTATGTTTATTCCGGGGGGTACGTTTATTAGATTTTGAAGATTTGTCCGGGGGGTATGTTTATTCCGGGGGGTATGTTTATTTGGGAGATGAGAGTACCTGTAAAGTTGTCCATATCCTAGCCTCCTTGATTTAGAGCATTTTAGTTAATCTATAAATATCATATATATGATAAACAGAGGATTTTTGCTAGATGGTCTACGTGACCATGCAGACGTATACATTGCTTGAACCCTGACACACTTCAAGGGACAAAACATTAAGTTGGTAGGGGTGTACAGTACGTCTTGGCGGGCTGAAGAGGAAAAACCTCATGCTTTAAGGCTTGAAATAGGTTCATACATTTTGCTGAGGTTTCTTTGAAGCTCTGTTTAAGATCTTAACATCTTAAAATGCAAGATACATAGGTAAACCTTGGAAGGTATATTAAACGTTAACGTTTTGAAGTGCAGTAAAACAGACTGGCAACGTGACAAAATGGGAAAGCCTGTGACGCCTGCCTCAATCACAAATATATCTACAGATATAAAACATGCAAAAGTCGTGACACCAAGATATAACATTACCTTACAGGTCGCATAAAACGTCAACAAACACGTCTAACTTTACAAGTTGTTGACTACAAATCATTGTGCATTTTACTTCCGGTTTCTGCACAGACTTACAGAAGATCGGATATTTTGACACTTTAAGAAATGTTTCTTAAGATAAAAACGTTACCTCTTCACTTATGAGTCTTTCTGCTTCGGGGTCCGTGCAGGAGAGACGGGGAATCGTCTCCAAAGGGAAGGTATACTGCCGGAGTTGAGCTGACGACCAGCCGTCTGCACCAGCCATGTTGACGTGTGCACTGGATTCAGCTTTCGTCTTTAGCCTCGGTAGCAGACCTTCATATGATGGGTACTAAAAGGCCAACTGTGCTCTGTTTTGTGATTGTTTACCAGTTTTCTGGTTACTTGTCAGTTTTTGTCCTATTGCCAGACTTAGAAACTATCAAAAATCCGTAAGAATTAAGGTAAAAAAAAAAGAAAACAGCACATGATAATACCTAAAGCCCAGCATGATGTCTGTATTGGAGGCTTCCCTTTCATGGCTGCCTAACGTAATATATCTTTATCCCTGTCTAACTGGCGACAATCACAATCTAAAAATTTACTATAGTTACCATAAAAAATAAATGAATTCAACCAATAGATGGGTAAAAAGTACTAGATCTAATATTTCTAGTGATTTGAGGAAAGTTATTGAGTCAGATTTCAAAGGCGCTGTTTATAAAGATCGTAGACAGCTCATATTTTCACCCAAGGCCCCAGGTTGAAGTTACATGGCGGGAAACATCTTCACAACATTTCGGGGAAAGAATGCGAGATAATATCGCCACCAGGGTTTGGTGACTGCGAAAATAAGATAGATAGTTTGAGGTTTGTATTAACAATCTTTTGCATGTGGATGTCGAATTTTTGAAAGCCGCTGATTTGCAGGGAAAGTAAAAGTTAAAGTTGAGGCATGGGGAGGGGGGCTGTTAAACCAAAATTTTTACAAAATCACGCATTTCTTGTCACCTGTTAATGTCATGATATACCACAATAATATTTGGCAAACAGACAAAATCCTGTAATTACCTGCAACATTGCATGTTGTTTTAAATTTTCCCTGTATTTAAAAAAAAAAAAAAAACCTTTTCCATTTTTTTCCAAGAAAGGTATTGCTTAGTCCATAGTTGCCCTAATATACCATGTGCATATAACATGTTACATCCATGCATAACATCATAACACTTGTTATAACCTTGTAGAACATTTGGTCCCTTGTCGGTTTTTGACCCCCCCCCAATTACTAGACATGCAATACCTTAATTATTCTTTTGCATTAAGGCTGGTACCTCTCAAAATGCACTTTAATCCTTGATCTTAACTTTATCCTACTGTACTGTAGTCTACTGTTGTCTACTCTGCTCTTCTCCACTCCGCTATAGATATGTGGAATAAACAAAACTTCTTTTTTTCTGCAGAGTTGACATTCCTGCAAACTCAAAAGATTGAAGATATCACTTCAACAAACTCAAACATCAAAACAACATGGACAAACTGGAACATGTGCAAAAGCAGACAGTTGCTATTCAAAACCTGCTGTCCGGGGGAGCAACGATACCGAAAGGAAAAGACACAACATGTAAGAAACTGTTAGACGAAGCCACAACAGCTCTA
This sequence comes from Branchiostoma lanceolatum, assembly GCF_035083965.1. Classification (NCBI taxonomy): domain Eukaryota; kingdom Metazoa; phylum Chordata; class Leptocardii; order Amphioxiformes; family Branchiostomatidae; genus Branchiostoma; species Branchiostoma lanceolatum. The sequence goes on from NC_089735.1 coordinate 10,377,850, forward strand.
GCAGAGGTGCACAGACTCTTGTTGGCAGATGGATCGACCAATGGGGACGTCAAGGGAATGGAGAGGTTGAAGATCAAGGAAACGTCATCAGTAGCTAAAGTAGAAAGCAGAGATAAACGTACTCATTACATGACCATGGATGAGGAAGACTTAGAGGTACTCACCATACTTGTTTTTTGTTCTTGCAAACAATAGCTTCTGCTGCATTCTAAAAATTAAACAAAGTTGCCTTAATGATTTTGTGCAATTAGATGCGCAGCCCAGTACTTGCTAAAAAGAGCTATGATCTACTTTCTCTTTCCAGGATCAAGATCAGTATCTAGAACGACTCCAAAATCAAGAAGATGAGGTAATAAAGTCCTCTTTGTGTGTATATGTGCGTTCCATTGAAAGAGTCATTGGATATGTTATTTGGATTTAGAAATAAAACTTGAATGACATATTACGATACCATGTATAGTACAGGTATACTGGAGGTTATAATTGATTGCTTCCATGTAGATACTTAAGAAACAAACAAAGTGATTACTGATATTAAAGAAACAAAGTTTACATGTAAAAGGAAACTTTGCCCCTATTATAAGAAAGTACTGTAAATTCATGTTAATTTGTGGGGACTTGAATCTGCAGTTGAGGAAAGAAATGAGGTTTTTGCTGTGTTTTTCATTCAAGTTCATGGTTGAAACAATTATGTAGTTAGTACAGTAGTACACTGCAAACATTCCAAGATTTACATCATTCGTAGCTCCAAGATTAAGACATTTTGTCAGTTGTAAAATATCATGGATCCATCCTTGCAGAATGAGCTGACGGCTGCAGAGAAAGCTGAAGCAGAGGCCCTCACGACTTCTTTCACTGAGCAGCTGGATGATGACTTTGATGATGATTTTGATACTCAAGCCTTGGAGGTTTGCTTTCTAGCCCAAATGTTATAAATAATATACTATTAGTCAGTCTAGTTCCATATGTAAAAAAGAATGCACACAATTGATTCTATCTTTTCCATAAGTATTCAAAATTTTATTGACTTTATGTAGCAATATTCCTAAAGCCTAGTACATGAACTACAGTATATAATTGTAATAATCTTTGCATAGACTTACATGTACACTGTATAAGTCAAAACATAATCTTTTCGGAAAAGTAGTTTCACAATGTACCTTATGTGTATTAACTTAATCCTTGCTCTTGATTGGCTAAAAGATAAGCTGATTATTTTTTACCCCCTTGTCATATGACAGGAGATAGATGCCATGTGTACGGGAGGAGGGGATGGCGTCATCACTGTGGATGATGAAGATGATACTGACATAGAGGAAGAGGAGGAAGAGGAGAATGGTAAGAAGCTTTTTAACCATGTCTCAAGAGAAGTTTTTTCTCCTTAGTTATAGATTGAGTTTTAAACTTATTAAGCGGTACTTGCATTATATATGATTGTCATGATTCTGTATGAAGTGCACATTTACTATACAAAATTTGTCTAAAACAATTATTGCTGTATGAACTAAACTTCTTGTTAGGCATTGCTGAACGGATTCAGCAACTGAATAGGTACCTACATGCACTTAATTAACACAAACAGAGTCTATAGTACACTATTATGTCTATATGTGCTCCTCAACAGTGTTCACTGTACATCAAAGCAATGATTCTTTCAAATTGAATGCAATACGAGTGTACAGGACAGGAGTTGTCTGATACATCAAAAGGCAGGTACTGGCACCTGGTTTTGTTGCATTGAAATTTCTTTGATCTTGAAGGAGAACATATTTTTGGCTCAAAGTATCCTGTGAAAAGGCAAAATATCTTGGAAAAAAATGTAAAAAAAACAACCTCAATGTTCATCCTGAGACCCATTGTACCTATCAGACGGAGCAGGCCTGAGATCAGGTTTTCTGCGCTGTCGTCATTAACGGGTCAGACAGGCTACTCAACGAGATAGGAGCCATGTAGGGCCTCCAGTAGGAAACTATTGCTTGATCATAATGTCTGCAGTAGGAAACCTATCAAATGTTAAATCATTCTGTTCTGCTGTATTCACCACAGCCTCAGAATCAGTCACAGAAAGCCACTATGATTGAAGATGATGGCATGATTGACTTTAGTTAACGTTGTTGTTGGTGAGTTTACTTTTTTCAATGAGATCATATTGAAGTTGTATGAATCTAAGCAAGAACGTCCCACAGAAAGGTTTCGATGTCCTCTGTGGTCCAGTGGCTGATGGGATACTCCCGGTATATGTTCCCGTTGGTGTCCAGCAAGGAGATTGTGGCGTCTGCACCACGAATGTCCCGGATTTCGAGTCCGGGCATGTCTGCAGCGGGGCCGCGGAGAAAGGCTGTCAGCTCCGGGAGATGTTTCAGCTTTCACTGGAAACACAGCCGCAGTACCGCCCGGAAACTGCCAGGGGAGACCATCTCATCCTCCTCCTGGCAGCACAGTCTGCAGTCCTGGAACAGCGGTGAGAGACCAAAGAGCTGCAGCTTTTCACAGGTGCTGCAGAGAAGCGCACTGCTGAACCCCAATTCCCTGCAGACTACATGGTCATGCTGGGTCACCCTTGGGCTTGTTATGTCAGGGTCATTTGCATCTCCGTTGTTTACGTCAAGGTTGTCGTCAATGGAGGCAGAAACAGGGAGGATTAGCAGTACATGGAACAGCCGTGCCAGGGTTAGCCAAAGGTCCATCTCTACTGGACTGGCCAAGACTGGTTGGGTCAGGTTTGGTCGTGGATAGCTATAACTGTTTTGTACTTGATCCTCCAACCGGTTTCTCAACCTGATGAAACAGTCATACAGACAGTACAGTCACACAAGTCGTTCACTGTCCTCAGCTTTCTTCACAGTCTCATAGGCTACCTGGGCTTCAAGTCAGATTTCACTGCACCAGTCCTAGGCAGGATTACTGAAATCAAACTTCCCTTGCCTAAGTCCAACTGGCAAAGTCCTGGAGTTTACAGAGGAGTTTTTTCTTCTTCAATTCTCTCACAGGAATAATGACTCCATTACAAGCAGAGTGTGACATCCTATGCTGTGCAGATCAGATCAAGTGTTGTTCCTGGCTGTGCAATGCCTTTTTTCTCCAGCAAGGAAAACCTGTGCCACATATTTCCCCACACAGCTCCACTTATAAATCATGTACATCCTGGTTCTATGCAACTCGCCTGCACATACATGTATCATGAGCCCTACAGGAAGGGGTCAACGACTCCTGAAGAAGGTCAACAATACAGGCCCCTTTTCAGCTTGACAGCAAATGCTGAGCGATCATGCAACAACCGAAATCGGACCCTTAATCTCATAATTGGAATATGATAGAAGATGTTAAAATATGATTTAAACGACAAGTAAACACACAAATGTACAAAAATTTGTTCTCCATGTTCAAAATGCGATGAGCAATCTGTCAAAGCTTTTGTTGCTCAGCAGTCACAGCCTGTAGTGGAAAAGGGGTGTTGCTAGTTAACGTGGGTTAACAGTATTGAAAAGTTTTTAAAGTGGGGGTCAAAGACCACATTGCCACTCTTGAACTGAGTACTAGGTATAAAAATGGAAAGCTACATTTGCATAATGTTTTTCAACCTTTCCCTCAAATTCTACCACAAATTTCTGCTTAAATTCCGACATTTAACATGCAGTTACTTTTCATCTCTTTTTTGCAGACCCCTCTATCCCCCCACCAGACAAACAAACAATTGATGCACTGAAGAAATATTTCGGCCACGCACACTTTAGACCGTAAGTGACATTACCAATTGTTATGTACTAGTATCCTATCAAGTATGCTTTTAAGTATGGCAGTTTCAATGATTTTGATTTTTTGTGGATGATCTTGTTTAGTGTGACAATATCTTTAGTTTGTGTGTGGTTTAGTTTTTTTAGTGTGGTAATGCAGCATCAAGTAGTTGTAACAGCAAGTTGGCTTATTTGTAGTTTGATTTTTGTTTATGATTACAGTTGCTTTTGAATTTCAGGATGCAGTGGAAAATTGTTCGCTCTATACTGAAGGAAAGAAGAGACAACTGCTGTATTATGGCAACAGGTACATTTTATGTGCTTACTTAATGTATATCATAACAAACAAAATTGTTCCTAGTTAGAGTTCTGAGTAGCATTTATGTAAAAATAACATTTTAGTGTTTGGGAAAAGTAATTACCTTTTTTTGCTTGTTTTTATTGGTCATTCCTCCCTCTAACATCCAGGTTATGGAAAGAGTCTTTGTTACCAGTTCCCGTCTGTGTACACCGGTGGTACAACTGTGGTCATCTCTCCCCTTATCTCACTCATGGAGGATCAGGTCCTTGGGTTACAGTAAGTCACTGTACACTTCTATCATAAACAAAGAACATACATAAATATCTGGTTTATATCATGTGGGAACAAATTTAGTTTAGAATTGAATTCAGTACTTTGATCCCCATCGTCTATTTTGCCTGGTACCCTAGCTATGCCCACAATATAACTCTGTTGTCAAGGTCTTCCCAATAATGTCTTGAACACATCGATATAAAGTGTGCATACCTTGGGGACTACTGCTGTTGCATTTAATAGAGTGTTCTTATAAATTAGTACCTGGCAGAATTTTGAGACTGAATTTATGTAACATGTGCCAGACAGCATGTACTCAAGCTGGATATGATTTTGGAAACGGTCAGACGTTTCAAGTAGCATCCATAACTTTTCGTCAGTGACACTGAGCGAGATTTGGAACAGCAGGTTTTATGTTACATGTATTGTATGAAATATGGAGGATAAGTAAGTTCATTTACATGTAGCTCTGTTGTTTTCCAGTGTTGCTAACATCCCTGCCTGTTTCCTGGGGTCTGCCCAGAAGGATAAAGCAGATGTAATGAGGAACCTGATGAGGTAAATGCTTGCGCATCTTATCATCAAATTAGAAATACATTTTGGACATTGTCAAGCCCTGTTGTGTAATTATCCTAATAATAGTGATAATTATGATAAGAATTGAAAAACAAATTTTTTCGTCATTTTGGTTCGAGACATATTGCTGTTGGCCCTGTGTATGAAGGAGCTACATTTTTATGTAGAGGAAATGTATTTCTCATGCGTCAAACCTCAAAATGAGGGGTGACCCGGTGTGCTGAGCTTATGCATCATGATGACTCGAGATGTGGTAAGGCCGCATCAGTAAAAATGCTCCTCTTCAGGAATGTGGGCTACATTTCATTTTACATTCATTTTTATTGTGCGGAGTTCTTTAACCTTCTCCCTGCTGCCTAACTTTGTAACCAATAAGGAATGGAGTGCAAAACGGCTACCTCAGTGTGCTAAAGGTTAGCAGGTGCCATCTAAATAGCCAATATACATGTACATGTAAGTTTTGAATTCTACCTAAAGGTACCATTCCAGAGTTCTTGCTTTTTGTCAGCGTATCAAGAATTCATAATTTTATCATAAATATTTTGTAGGGGAGAATACCGTGTTGTGTACATCACTCCTGAGTATGCTGCTGGTGGAGCTGGGGAGAGTGTACTCAAGGATTTGGACAAGAAAATTGGTAAGGAATTATGTTGTAAAAGTGAAAACAATCAGAGAATCAGAGAGTGTGTGTTCTATACTATGCTTACTTCAAGTTGTTTCACATAAATCTGTTATTAGTTCTGGGATCTCCCAACATTTGCATCTTATGGCGTGCTGACGCCTTCTTTCCTGATAATTGAATTATGTGACGTCAGTGTTCTAAGTTTCCCAACCAGAATAAATAATGCTTTTCAAGCTGGCTTTCCCAAGGATGGATGTCGAGGAACTTCCCAACGAATTTTAGGGAATTGATGAGTTAGTGAGCTTTGAATTCAGAATGTTCGTTGAAATCTATCCCCAGGAAAGCCAGTTTGAAAAGTACTATTTATTCTGGCTGGGAAGTATAGAACACTGATGTCACATAATTCAATCATCAGGTGAGAAGGCCTAATAACAGCATAAGTTTCAAACAGTGAAAGATCCCAGAACTAATAACAGATATATGTGAAACAAGACAGTGAGAACTTGACTTTGAGGTATATCTAGCATAGTATAGTAGGTTTTTCAATTTTTTATGTAGCTTTTCTTTAAAAGATAAAAGACAATTTTTTTTTCTTGCAGGTATTACCCTGATTGCCATAGATGAAGCCCATTGTGTGTCCCAGTGGGGCCATGACTTCAGGTCCTCATACAGAACACTGGGGAAGATCAGGGACATGTTACCTGATGTGAGAACTTTTCCATTCTGTTTTGTTTGTTTCTTGTTTACTTGTTTATTCAAATAACCAGTATACTGTCTTTACCGTAACACATCAGGCTTGTGCATTAAACATTAAGCTGTGTAAGACTGGGCTAAAAAGTGACTCCCGTTATTGATAAGAAGAACTTTATTGCATGGGAATTGTACATGGTACAATGTATGGCAACAGCTATTATATGTGCATAGTACAAAACAGAGGTATAGAATAAAACTTAACATCCTAATTAATAATACAATAAGGGCTAGCTTTAGTTTCGGTATTTTTCTAATTTTGATAAGTGTGGTTGATCCTTTAGATGCCCAAGATTAAGGCTGTATTTTGGATGTTTTTGTCCATAAAAGGACACCCTTAACTGAAGCGAGGTACTGATTTTGTTGCTGGTTTCTTGACATGACAGGTGCCTATCATGGCAGTCACAGCCACGGCCACACCTGAGGTCAAGAGTGACATCTGTCAATCACTGGGACTGAGGAACCCTCAGATCACCATGACAAGTTTTGACAGGTAAAAAGAAAAAAACTTACATTGCCTCAATAATTTGGGGGACTAAGACATTATATTTCAGTCATTCACATTTAATGTTATGTTAACTTTACAATTTTCAATATTCAACACGCAATGTTGATGCAATTTTTTTCTCCCCATAGGCAGAATCTTTTTCTTGAGGTGTTGGGCAAGAGTAACATACAGCATGATCTGAAGAGCCTTATGAAAGAAACATCAAGGAGGTAAGTTCAACCTTTTTTCTAAGAACTGTACTGTAACAGTAACTGTTGTACATCTTATTGGAAAATTTGCGCTCATATCATATCACTGTATATTGTATCATTGCACAAAGTGATGTACAATGTAAACTTATATCTTACTATGTACATGCAACAGTAAACTTATCGCTGTTGTTTCACTCTACAGGTTTTACTATGAGTTTGATGGACCGACTATTGTATACTGTCCAACTCGGAAGGAAACAGAGAATGTTGGGCAAGCTCTCAAAGGTAGGATCCTTACATGTAGTGAAGTTAGTATGGTATTAAAGTTATAGGCCACAGCAATAAAATTTTATGTATGACATCCTCTAGACTCCCAATTCAATGCGAGAGGGCAAAAAAAAAGATGAGTAAAAGAAACAAGATTTTCAAAATAAACACCATAAAGGTTGTGAGAAGAATTGAAGCAAGTTACCTTGCTATCACAGCCAACAGGTCTTTTATTCCTGAATTCAAGAAGTTTTACTTGCTGTGGCCTTACTAAAAATATTTGCCTTTAAGTTTAGAAATCTGTGTCAGTATACCTGAGCTTTGCATTTTTGAGTTAGTGAAAGCAGACACTAAAAGTAAATAGGACAAAACATGCGTAGTTTCCTTGTTTATACATACATGTAGTTCACTGTAAGACCACTGAAAGTACTGAGTTGTGAGGTGTTTTCCAAAGGTATGGGAGTGAAGTGTGAGATCTACCATGCTGGCCTCTCCAATGAGAAGAGAAAGGAGGTCCACCATAGATTCATCAGAGATGAACTACAGGTAATAATCTTGATTTAATGTAATCAACAAATTCAATACATGTACAATTTAAAGATCCCTGGTTTTATGAATTTTTGTATAATTTGATGTCTGATTGCTAGAAAACTTGAAAATTTACTGTGTTTCACAATTTTGATTGATATACATGTAGGATGAATTATTTTTTTGACAGCACAAAATATTAAGATAAGTGCTTCCAGTTTTCAGCTGAGTAACTATAACAATTCTTAAACCCTCTTTCAGTGCATAGTAGCCACTGTGGCATTTGGAATGGGCATTGACAAACACGATGTGAGAAGAATCATCCACTACGGCGCGCCGAAGGACATCGAGTCGTACTACCAGGAGATCGGGCGCGCCGGGAGAGACGGGATGAATAGTTCATGTCATGTCTTCTACAGTCCCAAGGACTTCATCACAAACAGGTAAGAATACATGTAACACTAACTAGCTGGAAGAATTAAATTGTACAGAGCATATTTCACTCATTTTTCATTGTCAATGATGCAGGCAGGTGCTGACTGCCATGTTGTTGTCCATATTTGCATTTTAATGGATCACAGCCCAAGCATAAACAGCATCTTTGTGTTTTTATGTATTTTCTTAACTAGTATGGGATGAGCTATTTGCATTATAAGTACTGTTCTTATTTTGAGAGGGTCAGAAGATATTGAGAGGTCCAAAAACTCTTGAGCTATTATTCACTGAAATGCAACTAGGGACACCAACATGGTGGCAGATGCAGTGATAACATCATGTGAAAATGCTCTATTGTCAGAATGTCTGGGAAATTTGATTCAAGTTACTTTGGTTATGATTTTCTATGCAATGCTATATTGCTGTATTATGTACATGTACCTACATGTACATGGTAAAATTTTTACTCGGTTGTCATAGATACTTCCTGAATGACATCACAAGTGAAAGATTCCGACAGCACAAGGCCCAGATGATCAGTAAGATGGAGAAATACCTGGCTACTACAAAGTGCAGGAGAAGGTAGGGGAAATCACCATTCAATTTATCTTATGATGATATTATAATCTTAAACTGTCACATGATTTGAAACATGTCTGATTATAAGTCCTACAAATAACATGGAACTTGAGTTTTCCAAATGCAATGAAACCTTGTAACTTTCTCTTGCTTTCCACTAGTACTGTCCATGGCTGTTACAATTTTGTTGCTGTCTTCCACAGAATGATCCTGTCCCATTTTGACAAGAACTGCAAGAGCAGTGTGAGTGGTACTTCCCAGTGCTGTGACAACTGTGTGGAGAAGTATGTTACAGACTTGGATTCTGCTTTATGTGCACTAATTTCAATTTTTTTATATTCTTTTACTCGCATGCACATACATGTACATGTACCCCTAATATTTTCATGATCCTAAGTATTTTTATCAGTGTTACACATCTGTATCTGTATCTATATAGCCGGTATAACCACCATTCGGTGTAACACACCAGCTTCGCAGGCACGCCGTGCGGCAGCAACTGGTCATATTACACCGAACGGCCTGTTACACCTAGTCCTCGCATATCTGACTGCAACTGATCTTTAAGCTATTTAGTGAGGATGCTTCTACAGTACTTGATGACAGCCTGTTCCATTCTTACCATATGGTTCTCGGGAAATACAAATTTTTGAGGACATCGTTCCTTGGCCGACCATCACTCCTTGGCACATAAGGAAGATATTTTTCAAAAATGATGGTTATTACATGATACATATTTCATTTTACAGATTAAAAGCAGTCAGCAGAGCTGGACTGTCCACTCGTGTGCTGACCACAGCTCAGATGAACCAGGACACTCTGGTGGACTACAGCAAGGAAGCAGAGTTGATGCTCAATGCTGTGAAGGTAAGGAACAAAAACAGATATTTAATTTATTGCATGACAATCGTACATGGTAGAATGTATGCCAACAACTATTAAACATAGTACAAAATAGAAGTATAGAATAAAACCTACCATCCTAAATACTAAAACAAAAAGAGCTAGCATAAGTCTTTGATATAGTGTTACAATTGAGTGGGACTAATAATGAGTTTCGGTATGTTTTCAAATAACAAAGCTGTCTTTTATATCTTACCTTTTTTGCATTGAAAATGATGAAGAAGGCACAAAAAGTGATCCATTGAATAGTTTTAGATACTAATGCAGAAACTTGTAAATATTGTTTTCACTTTTAGATGACAGGAGAAAGTTTCGGCTTGGGTGTTCCAGTGATGCTCCTGATAGGCTCTGTAAGTACCACCTACACATTTCAGCAAATTTGCTTTATGATCATCATTATGCATTACAATATAAATGGTGTATTTCAAAGTTAAAGGTCAGGAACAAACTAGGAATATAGTAAACATTACTTTATATGCTTTAGAATGAAAGTTTAGATATTTAATTTCATATTGACTAATTGTAATCTTTTAAAAGCTTGTTTACTTTCTAAATGTTTAATTTCCTTTTTCCAGACCAATCAAAAACTTCCAAACAGTTGCTACAAAATGAAGATATATGGAAGTGGGAGGTATGTGAGAAGGATTCATGCAAAATCTTGAAAATTTTGATAGTTTTTTTTCTTAATAAAAGCGTGACTGTCACATTCAAATGTAGAATTCTATATTTGATGTTGTAAAAATCTTAAATTGATGATGATGATGATAAAATCCTTTGGTAAAGGAATATTTACAAAGGACAGAAACATACATACAACTGATGTATCAAACTAATAGTATTTATCTACTCTTGTCTGTTTTTTGTAGGCATCGCTCAGAAAAATGGTGGAAAGCATTTGGTAAGACTTGGTCAATTGTATGGGGTAGCATCTTTTACTAGATAGTACATCATGTGCTGTGATATCTTTATGCATCAGTGTCATAAAACTCTGTACATCTGCATGACATTGTGGAGTAGACTTTACAATGAAACAATGAAAGTGTGACAAAATGCTTTTTTTTTTTCTGGGGAATATGCTCATTGTAGTCAAATTCTGTTGTGTATGTAGTAGTAGTTGACTCCTTTATTTCAGGCCTTATTACAGGCCTGGCAGCATATAACATATAAGGCTTATTTACAGTACAATAGGGTCAATCAATGAAAAGATTGTTCATACAAGTTGCAATAATCTTTCCAGCAACATATGAAAACATTTTAGGGGATTTGATTATTGATTTTACAATAATACCATGTTTTTTTGGTGAATACACTAAGTCTTGCATTGTATTCATGAAACATGATGTTGTCTTTTCAGCTCGTGTGTTGAAGCAGGAAGACATGTTGGCTGAGTCCAAGGCAGGAGGAAGGGGTGGAGGCTACGGGAATTCAAAGTTTTCATTCATGCTAACAGTGTTGTCAACGAAAGGGCGCAACTGGCTGAACAAATCTCTCATGTCAGACGGCAAGGCAGTGGAGTTTAAGATCACTCCCAATAAGGTAGATGTTGGACACATCAAAGTTAAAGGCCTTCCTACACCTCTCAGTGTATTAGAGTGGTGCCCACCTCAGTTTTTATAGCCCTTGAAACAAAAAGTTGTGCAAGCACTAGGTTGGGTGCAAGTCCACAGGTAGTGGTGTGTGTTAAACTGTCATACTCTTACCCAATAAGGTAGAGTTTCTCCTACGGTATATATAGTGGTGCCCGTGTCCATTTTTGTAGCCCTAGAGCCTCACAGCTGTACAAGCATGTCCAGCTGTGTCGAGTGGTATGTGTTTAATTGCCATACTCTTACCCAATAAGGCAGAGTTGGACACATTAAAGTTAAAGTCTCTCCCACACCTTTCAGTGTACAATGTCATGTATAAGTCAGAGATCATCTCAATTTCTATAGCCCTTGGGACACACAGTTGTGCAAACATTACAGCAGCGTGCTAGTCCATTGGTGGTGGAGTGTGTTTAACAGCCATACTCTTTCCCATAAGTGTTGATTGCTAAGCAGAGAAAGCAAAATTTGGCACATACATGTACTGTCTGTGTTAAATTCCATATTGCATTGGTAAAGATGGTAACTTCCATAACTCACAGGTTGTTGCAATAAGAATGAATTTTGGGCTGTTAGAACAATTTCAAGACACTTCATTGATGTTTGTTTTTCAATTCTTTGATTTGATTTTATTGTAACAGGAGCTGTTGTCATTTGAGAAGGACAAGTCTCTACCTTTCACTTCAGCGAAGTCGTACAATGCAACTGCCTCAACTGCAGCTTCTGCAAGGTACTTTTAAATTTGACTAACATTCATTGAGGTAAAGAAAGTTTACTTTAATATTCATATACATAGGTATAATCATACTTTTTTTTATACATTAAACAAAATGGTCTGAAGAATATTCAAACTCTTTTTAATGGATGTTCTTTTTAGTACTAAGTCTTGTGGGCCAAGCAGTAACGCATCCTCGTTCTAAGGGCCCAAGTTTGATCTTTGGGTCAACTTGAGCTCGGACATGTTGTAAGAGATTGCATTCGTCATTTTGGATCGTGACGTAAAGCCAGCGGCCCAGTTTATGAGGGAGCTTCAAGCCTCAAGCGTTAAACCTCTGCACGTAAAAGAACCCAACACTCTTATCAAGAAGATGACCGGTGTGTTTGGCCAATACGCATTGCACTGCCACTAGCTACTTGAAAAAGCATCATGCTTAAGCTCAATTGAGGATAACTGCTTTATCTTTCTTTTCATGTAACATTATATTAGGATCTTTATGGGGAAGGATCATTACATGTGATTTATCCATCCTGTCTAGTTCTGTCCCAGGACGACGTATCCTCCCCACAGTCCAGACCAGTTCCTGGGTAGCCAGCTCTGTACCGGGTTGGGTCAACATCTCAGGCACTCCTCCTGCACAGAAGACAAAATCACCACAGGAGGAGAAACTACAGGTCAGCTTTTGTCTTCTCCTTCTTCCATTACAGAAGTTCTTGTTCTTGTTCTTGTACTGGACAACTCCCCTTTAGTTGGGGAAAAACGCCCAGGGTTAGGAGTGCACTTATTGGTGTTTCCTCAGGTGGTCTGCGACCTCCCCTCTGAACTTTTCCACCTCTACATGTATAGGTAGGTCCTGTGTCCCTGAGTATGGCAATGAGTTCCAATCTCTGGCAGTTTGTGGAAAATAGGAGAATCTGTAGCAGTCCTTGTGGAAGGGGATTGGATTAAACGAGTTTGGATGGTTGTGGCGAGATTGGCGAGGGTTTAGCTGCAAGTATGTATCCACCGGTTACTCGCTTTTTGTAGTATTGTGAGTTCTGACATCAGTATTAGTTTCAGGGATGTTTTCTTCATCTCTTCATTAATCTTTCCCAAATCAGTCATCCCTCAGTAAGACAATGAATGTGCTCACTTTACAGGGTGAGCTCTACGGCAAGCTGATGCAAGTGAGAAATGAGATAGCTCATGACATGGATGCCCCTCCCTTCTATGTGGCCAGCAACAAGATACTAGCTGACATGGCCAAGATCAGGTATGGTTCAAATACAAGATACTTATCATGTAGAATAAGTGTAAATGTATGTTCAGCACTAAGGACAGTACCAGTGTGCAGTTAATAAGAGGATAATCAGTGTGACTATTCGTTAAGCACTAAGAACAGGACCAGTGTGAAGTCAGTAGGAGGATAATCAGTGTGAATTTAAGTTCAGTACCATGGACAGGACCTATGTGAAGTCAGTAGAAGGTTTATCAGTGAGAATGTAAGTTCAGCACCAGGGACAGGGCCATAGTTAAGTCACTAGGAGGATAATCAGTGTGAATGTACGGTCACTACCAGGGACAGGACCAGTGTGAAGTCAGTAAGAGGATCAACAATGTGACTGTAAGTTCAGCACCAGGGACAGGACCAGTGTGAAGTCAGTAGAAGGATAATCAATGTGAATGTCAGTTCAGCACCAGGGACAGGACCAGTGTGAAGTCAGTAGAAGGATAATCAATGTGAATGTACGGTCAGCACCAGAAACAGGACCAGTGTGAAGTCACTAGAAAGATGACCAGTGTGAATGTAAGTTCAGTACCAAGAACAGAACCAGTTTAAAGTCAGTTGGAGAATAATCATTGTTAATGTAGGTTCAGTGCCAGAGACAGGGCTATTGTGAAGTCAGTAGGAGGATAATCAGAGTGAATGTAAGTCCAGTACATGGGACAGGACCAGTGTGAAGTCAGTTAGAGGATAAACAGTGTGAATGTCAGTTCAGCACCAGGGACAGGACCAGTACAAAGTCAGTAGGAGGATAATCAGTAAGAATGTAAGTTCAGCACCAGGGACAGGACCAGTACAAAGTCAGTAGGAGGATAATCAGTAAGAATGTAAGTTCAGCACCAGGGACAGGACCAGCACAAAGTCAGTAGGAGGATAAACAGTAAGAATGTAAGTTCAGTACAAGGGACAGGACCAGTGTGAAGTCAGTAGGAGGATAATTAGTGTGAATGTAAGTTCAGCACCAGGGACAGGACCAGTACAAAGTCAGTAGGAGGATAAACAGTAAGAATGTAAGTTCAGTACAAGGGACAGGACCAGTGTGAAGTCAGTAGGATGATAATCAGTGTGAATGTATGTTCAGCACTAAGGACAGGACCAATGTGAAGTCAGTAGGAGGATAATCAGTATGAACGTAAGTTCAGCACCAGGGACAGGACCAGTGTGAAGTCAGTAGGATGATAATCAGTGTGAATGTAAGTTCAGCACCAGGGACAGGACCAGTGTGAAGTCAGTAGGAGGATACTCAGTGTGAATGTATGTTCAGCACTAAGGACAGGACCAGTGTGAAGTCAGTAGGAGGATAATCAGTATGAATGTAAGTTCAGCACCATGGACAGGACCAGTGTGAAGTCAGTAGGATGATAATCAGTGTGAATGTAAGTTCAGCACCACGGACAGGAGCAGTGTAAAGTCAATAGGAAGATAATCAGTGTGAATGTAAGTTCAGCACCAGGGACAGGACAGGTGTGAAGTCAGTAGGAGGATAATCAGTGTGAATGTAAGTTCAGCACCACGGACAGGAGCAGTGTTAAGTCAATAGGAGGATAATCAGTGTGAATGTAAGTTCAGCACCAGGGACAGGACTGGTGTAAAGTCAGTAGGATGATAATCAGTGTGAATGTAAGTTCAGCACCAGGGACAGTACCAATGTGAAGTCAGTAGGAGGATTATCAGTGTGAATGTAAGTTCAGCACCAGGGACAGGACCAGTGTGAAGTCAGTAGGAGGATAACCAGTTTGAATGTAAGGTCAGCACTAAGGACAGGTCCAGTGTAAAATCACCATCACTGTACATATTGTTGTAGCTAACAGCTTCTTTATGAATTTTCAATTGTCAGACCCAAGTCCATGGCCAGCCTACTGAAAATGGATGGGATATCTGATGTGTGCGCTCAGAGAGTTGGACCAAAGATGCTTCCAGCTATCCAGGACTTCTGCAGACTTCACAGTGAGCTTAACACAGATAACTTTCCTGTACAAAACACACAGGTTAGGAACTGTTAAGAAAACTCTTAGACTACTATATTCGTTAATGATTAAGATGCCAAATGGTGTTACTTCTGATTTAGAGTTTGTTCATAGTGGTTATCTATTCAGAAGCAGCCAAAAAGATATACATTGTCATACTTGCTTGAATTTGATTTTCTTAAGCCCTGTAAAGAGCATGTGTCATTTATTAGGCATATAGTGCGTTTACATCAATTTTAAAAATAAATTTGGCGTAGTGTGATGAAGTGTGCCATTGGACTAATGTCTGTATACTGTGTATTTGGTTCCTCCAGGCGGATCTATTGTCTATGGCGGCTAACAAGAACTGTGAACCCCTGACTGAGACAGTGCACATCTCCTACACTATGTTCCACAATGACAACCTGGGACTGGTAAGTGTATATAACCTTTGGATACATGTGAGATACTTTTGAATTAAACCATTATCTACCTTCTCCAAGAAGGTTGTGTGTTAAGTTTCATTTGTAGTAGTGTTTGTGATTTAACAGCATAACTCAATACGCTATGCATTATGAAATTTGTTTTGTCTCGTTTTGTCGAAGAAGTGATTAGATTTTTGGGCCCACAGCCGCTTTTCCTGGCACTGCAGCATAACTTCCAGTTTTGTATTTTGTGTTGTGGACATGCTATGTACACAATTTATGGTAGATAGCTGTTGTCTTCATCAATAAAATCATAATCTTTGAAGAGTCCCTAGGTCATAAAGCTATATAGGTTAACGTCGATGAAGATTAGACATCCAGGTAATAAGATACGCCAAAAAAGCAATTATTCAAACAATTGGATATGATTTTTAAAAATCATATCCAGTTGTTTGAATAATTTTTTTTTTTTGTATATAGGTTTACCTTTGCAGTGTATATTGATGAAAATAATCATATTCATACAGGACCAGATTGCACGAGAGAGGAACATCAAGGCTTCCACAGTGTTATGCCATCTGTCTACGGCCATCTCGGCAGGGTATCCTGTCAACATAGAGAAAGGTGTGCCTCATTTTAAATAACATAGAAACCAGCAGTATATCTATATATATTGTCGTCTTGTGTACATTCACCCAATACGAAGATAAGGGCTAGGATCTTTTTTATGGATTTTAAAGGCATATGGTTATAACTGATTCTGGTGAGTGAGGTTATTACATGTTTATTGTATGATCATTTGAGTCAGAGGTCATTATATTATTTATGGTTTGTCAACATTTTTGCGCAGCTGGAGTGACAGAACAAATGAGGGATGAGATTACAAAAGCCATAAGAAAGCCACCTATCAACTCAGGTAAGTACTGCAATTATTATGTGTCTTGTATTCCATTGCAATGATGTTCATTCGAAGAATGTGCATTTTAGATGTTGTAAAATGTATGATATATCATATTATATGTTGTCACACTCCCAGGCTGTGTTGAAAGTCTTTTAGGTTTTATGACTGAAGTTTATAACTGCAGTTCTTAGCAAGACTGACAGGTGGTGTGCAAATGTAGCAAAATTCAAGCAATATGTTCCATTTTCATTATTGCCAATGAATTGTTCCATGTATATAATGTACCAGAAACGATACATCATGCAATGGATAAGTAGAGAACCGTTTTAATTTTTAATAACCAGTACATATCCATGCACAACATTGCCATCTGTCGTACAAGACCTAAGTAAGTGTCATAAAATTTAATCCTTTCTTTTTTACAAAAATTACATTTAGTGTAATCTGTATAACAAAGACTCTTTACACAAAATTATTGATACAACCTTGAGACAGGATAAGCAGCGGAATGAAATCAACCCTTTTACATTGCGTTGTCCCTGAAGCTGGTGTTCTTGCATTAACTACATTGTATGCAGTACCAGGTTTTTGAGTACAACTCTGATAGTGCAACTTGCCATGTTGGCTCATTCAGTTTGTGGACTCAATTGCGTTGACCCCCCTGGACCTGCCGGAAAGAAAATGATTGACATTATGATAAAGTTAAATGGATCTAGTTGTTATGGACCGATGTTGAAGTCATTGGACACAGATACAGGGAGCCAAGAGACAGAGATTGTGGAGCTACATGGTTTATGTCCTGACCCCCAGGATTCCAACACATAGAATGACAGCATGAGTCTTTCCCAGAACGAGGCTGCCTTGGACTATTACACTTTCATGAAGGGGGGTTACAATTACTAAATAATGGTCTTACATGTGTCTTAGTGGGTTCATAACACTAGTGTCCAACGGTCTGGACTTAGATATTGCACTAACTTTCTGTAACATTACACTAAAATTAATTTAAAAGTATCCCAGATATCTTGAAAAAAAACATGGGCCTTGGGCCACACATTTTTGCAAGTCACTACGGCAAGGGGCTGGATGTGTGTTCAAATTACATTACTCTTTTCCTAATGCTGGGTGCTAAGCAGAGAAAGCAGTATGTACAATTTTTAGAGTCTTTGGTATGACTCGGCCGGGGATCGAACACACAACCTACCGTGTGCAAAGCGAACACTCTACCCACTAGGCCATTGCACCGCTTGACGTTTCACTACTGGGGAAGAGTCTTGAACACAGCAATTATCTGATCCTGGTATCTGAGTTATTAGATTAGTGGAAGTAACCAATCCGACATCAATCTCATTAACACTAATGATGTATACTGGTAACAATGCATGGTTCCTGAACATTCAACAGGCTTTAAATCATTGAGTTCAAGGTTGGTTTTGATCCAAATTCCATGTAATCATTGTCAGCATGCCAGAAGACTGCTCAATATAGCAACACTCTATTGGTGGCTAATACCTGGAAACTTGGAGCAAGTTCAAAGAAGTTATTGAGGTTTAGGTCCTAACCTTTAGATTAGCGTGAACCTTTGTTAATTCATGAGAAACTGAAATCGACCAGGTCATTCAAATCATTGGTTTATCAGGAGGAAGAAGGTGACTGGCTGGGTCACACAAAATAGTCCAACAACATCTGGAAGATGAAAGTTGGCATGGCATACTGTCTGTGTCCATTCATTCTGTTCGATTTGGTGAAAGTTTCTTAATAAAAGAGGACAAAGTTGGGACTGAAAACTTGTCTGGTGGTAGGTTGTTTCAGATATTGGGCCCACGGTGCAGCATGTGGATTGTTGGAATGTCCCTCACTTGGGACGAGTATAGGACCATGACTGTGTTTAACATATGAGCAAGATGAGATTGAATTGAACTAGAATTGTAACTATAGGCTAACTTGTTTCAAAATTCAATATAGCTGCTCATGCACTAATTACAATATTACACATTTGGTAGAAAGGAAAGCTGTCCAGTCCTACTCATTTCAACAAGTCCTCATTTAATACATTGCATTTGTGCCCAGTGATCATCTCTCCAAAATATTATTGACAATTAAAAAAGAAAATTTCATTGTATTCAAAGGTCATTAAATTTGCATCCTAATGCAGATCCTGATGCCCATACAAATGAATGAAAGTGCCTACACCAAAATGTGATTTTATCGTAATAAAAATCATATTGATTTTCTATTCAAAATATTATAAATTGGACTGTAGTCATGAGCAGCTGTCATAAGTGGATATATTCTACAACTGCAATATGCTTGAATTTCATGTTTAAAACTCTGGCAGCCATTTCACAAGTGCTGTTGGCAATGATCTTGAATTGGCTGTGAAGGTCAAGGTACTTGTCAGGATACTTTTATAGTTTTGAATAATCGACCTGTAGGGCTTATATAAGTTGATTGAGGTGACTTTGAGGTGTTGTTCAGGTTAGAAGGGTGAGTCAGAAGGCGTGACAAGGATTCTTCATCACCAGAAGGTTTCAAAGGTGTAACATGGAAGCTGCCAATGTCCTTTTTTCTTGACATGTATTCCATCAATGCAGTGCTCAAGTGCATTCTCAAATGTAAAAAGCTGTGACAGCTTGTCACGTTGTACAAGAACTGTATTTCAAGGATTATTTTTTTCATTGCCATTTCTTTTACTACTTTACAATAACTGTAACCTGAAAATAATCAAAACTGTCAATCTGATATTCAAGATTACTTCCTGTAACGATTCTTCAAATGCTAGCATCTTTTAATAAATGAAAGTGCTGTTTCTTTGCACATATTCTTTGATACACAAGTGTCTATCATAATGACCTTTCATCAGTGACCTTGCCAGTATGAAGGGCAACCATAGCTCAAGGAAGACGGGTTTTTGAAATGATGACGTTGAAGGGCTTGTGATTAAAAGTCTTTGGGCTGACCCTTAAGGATTATTCTGTATTATAAGAATTGACAAGGGTTGGATTTTTCTCGGAACTACATGTACCTGTCTGTGTAGCAAATTTTTGAAATGCAGATTCTGCTCTTGTCAGATCTCTTTTCCATCACTACAGTGCTCTAGTACATTATCATGCTGTTCAATGGAATATGTTTGAACAAGCAAATACCTTATAATGCAGTATTGATATGGTTTTAGTGGTTAGGCTAGGGTTAGGACATGGGATCAGGAGGTGACTGGTTCTTTTCCTTTGCTGTTTACATAACATCTTTAGAAATTGGCTTACGTAATTGGCCATCAGTCAATATTGCATAACCTTGTCAAAATGGCATTTTGTCACGCCAAAATGATCAGTCATGCTACTTAACCTCCTGAAAAATAAAATGTTTCATAATGTCCCATTTACATGTACGTCATTCTTGTGTCAGAAAGCATCCTCAAAAGTGCCAATCATCCTTAGAAATGATCAGTGTTACATAGTGGCCTTTAACCATGTTACCTAACACGCAGAACTTGCTATATGTTATGAATATGAATTTTTTGGCCTAGCGTCTGTGGGTTGTTATTCCATTGTGTCTTGGGTAAGGTTTTGGAAGGCAGAGCCCATCCCTCTACTTCTACTGCCTTTTACCTGACCCCAACTGAAGTCAGGTACCCATTTTTACACCTAGGTGGTGTGAGGAAAGTAATGTTAAGTGCCTTTCCCAAGGAAACAACATCTAGGCCTTTTAGTGCATGCATGACCGTATCAGATAGTGGTAGCTAACCTAAAGTCCATTGACACAACTATGTGAAAGACAGGCATGGCCTATTTTCTGGGGCAACCACTTAGAAACCCATTGGCAACCTCACTTCTGGGCAAAATTGTGTGGGAAGCTCCTGAATGTTTATATACATGGAGTGTTGAAGAGAATTCAATAGCTGACAGCTGTATGGAATAGGATCATGAATGACAGCCCCCTGTAACAGCAATCACATGTAATAATCACATGTAATCATCTTCCCATCAGTGGATAATTGGAGAGTGGGCATCCTTCCTGTTTTCATCAGTGCGGTGACGTCAGTGGACACTTACTGACGTCCTGCCTTTGTATGATGCTTATATAAACTGTCTGGGGCCAAGAGAGGTGGTCACAGCTTTGATTCTGGAACCAAAGCATTCAATATGCATTTCATAAACGGAGCCTTATAGTAGTAGGTCAAAAATGTAAAGAAGATGGGGTTTTTCAAAGCCTTGCTAGCTTCCTGATTTATGAGCTTGAATACATGAGTGACCCTTCTCTAGTCTTTCAAAAGTTTTTTTCTGGTTTTGTCCTTTTTTTGGTATTAAGTAGTAAACAGTTAGCAGACATGAGAGAGGTCATGAGTTCAATTCCTAGCACTGGTAGCTAGACATGTGTCCTTGGGAAACTTAACACAACTTTCCTCACTTCACCTAGGTGTAAAAGGGTAGCAGACTTTGATTGTGGAGGTCAAAAAGTGTAAGTGGTGAAAGGAGAGTGTTGGGCTCCACTCTTCTAATACCATCCCAAAGACACGTAGACTAATAAACAGCTGCCCCTAAGGCCTAAACAGGCTATGGAACTTTAACCCTTTTTTACTGTACTGTTTTTACTTTTTTTTGCGCTGCAGCTAACCATGCAATGATGATGACTGTTTTACTGTACTCTTGAAGGCATTGCAAATCCAACAATCTAGTTAAAGGTTTGTGTCAATCCTGCTGAAGTTTTCATTTTGTCACCACCAGATATAAGCCGTCTGTCTGCCATCAAAGAGGTGCTGCCAGACCACATAGACTACGGCCACATCAGGATGGTCATCTCCATCCTGCAGCTTCAGTTTGGGATGGCAGTTCTAGAGGACGCCGACACAGATGGAAACTTGGTAGGAACTACAATTGTAACGTTAATGCATTTAATTTCGCGGGGAGGTAGCGAGAAAATTGCGTATTCGCTGTGGTTTTAAGTTGGCATTTTAAACAATAGTAGGGCTGCAGTCATTGGTGGGCAAAAAGTTTTACAGTGGTTTTGAGTTTGCACTGAAGAGTTCACTGGGAAAACCACAACATAAAACCACCGCGAACATTTCTGCATTTACAGTATGTTTTCATAGACCTATTGCATGCTGTGAGACACAGCGCACTACGGGTACTTAGAGCAAACAACACAATTACCATGGGAATGCTTGTACAGTGCATATTGGTTGATCTTTGTTGTCATGGTAATGATTTTGTGTGCCCGCGGCACTACATACAATGCCCTGTACTTCCCAGAATGCAATGGGATCTATTGAAGGTCTCATTTGTAGGCTTCCACATAGACATCTGTAAACTGACATCCCTGTCACTGGTGCTGAGTGAGTTTTATACCATGTTCTGTTCCATGTATCTCTGTCCTTGGTGCTGAATAATATTCATACTTATTGTTTTCAATGTTAATCTGTCTCTGGAGCTTAATTCTGTTCATACCATGTTGTTTCCAACATTTCTCTGTTCCTTCTGCTCAATTATATTCATACCTCATTCCATGTCCCTGGTGCTGAATTATAGACAAACTCCATTTCATGTTTTTTCCAGTCAAATGTACAGCCTTCCCAGTTCCTCTCCCAGTATGCTGCAAGGCCCCGAGCAAGTAGCAGCTACACCAGTGCCTCCCAGTCTACACAGTCCCCATCCCAACCACCAGACTCCCAGGGAACCAAAAGAAAGCTACCGTCCTGGCTGGACAGCAGCAAGAAGGGGTACAAGAGTACTGGTAGTAAAAAGTCTAAATCTGGAGGGTTGTTTGGCAGGTAGTGCCATAAAAAGACCTAAAATTGAAGCGCTATCATGTCAGTTAGTGTCAGACTCTTGATGAGGATTTTAACCTTTAGCACACTGAAGTAGCCGTTTGAGCCCCTATCCACTATTGGTTAGTTAGGCAGCAGGGAGGTTAAAAAGAAGTAGGTTCTAAAGCTACTCAAAGCTTTATGCTATTTCAGAACTGTTCCTAAAATCATTGCGATTGACGTGATGTATACGTCTAAAGGCAGTGCTAGACGTATTACCAAGATTGAGGCAATATTAATCTTGAAATGCAAGACCAGGACATTGTAGTTTTTGCTTTGTGCATGTCATTCTGCATACGAGGGGATAGAAGTACCATATCCAATCTATATGTATATGATCGCGAGATATGTATCAACGCCTAGTAAGCTCTTAACATTACGACATTCCACTTTATCTTTGTAGACTTTCTGTTGTATTAAAGTTTCTCTACATTAGAGAAAGCCTTAAGAGATGTATGAAAAGTTGTTATTTGACAAAAGATATTCGATATTCAGTTATCATAGATAGTATTACTAATTAATCAGTGAAAACAAGGCCTTCCTTTTGTAACATGAAAAAAGTATTAAACAAGATTTATATGCTTTTGACTTCAGAGATACTTATCTTTTCAAGCATGTTTGTATAGATTACAGAAATGCACATTCAGGCATGAAGCAATCAGTGTCTCATTAGTAGCTAAGTGCAACCCTTCTCCACATCAAGTCAAGCGAAGGGAATGTCGAGTCTTGTTTTCAGCATGAGTAAACAGTCTCAGCAGACAGTTCTCCATGAAATTAAATCTTTTATTCAGAAGAACTGAGAGTAGTACATATCAGGAACACATTCACAGCACGTATACATGGACATGGCACTACATAATGCATGCCAGATGTACTACATGTTACCAAATTTTAAACTTATAGAATCCCCACATTCCCTGTATAATTGAACTGGTAGACCTGTCCATGGTGCTGAACACTACTACCCACACAGCAGTACAGGCAAGCAGACATGTCCCTGTTGCTGAACACCATCAGTTAAACCAAAAATGACTAAACTGTCTATTTTCCAGCAAAAAGGAAAGTTCCTTCCTTTTTCTCCTTCAGTTTATTATAATTTTATGTGACAACTTCGGTAGTCCTTCCTGTTTGCAGAAATCTATGAAGAATCTGGACTGCTTTGGACAGAAACTCATTTTCACAAGTTATTTGTATCCATCATTATTAATTTCCTTCAAATGAAATTACTAGAGAAGTTGGAAACAATACATTTGTCTTGCCACAACTACTGTTTTAAAAGTGAGACTGACATTTATTGGTGGAATTTTTGCTTCAATTTTCTGACTCTAACAATGTTTATTGTAGCATGACTGAATGCATTCTACACTTCTAAAAACTTGTAACAACAAGGGCAGGAGTATCCCAATGGAATCCCAGTGAAACAACAACATATGATATATGGACTATTTTATAATGGAGAAATAAAATTGCATATTGTTTCCACTCAAACTAACATGGCATAGTAAAGGTATTTCCACATTTCAGGTGATCCACAATACATGATTGTACACTAAAACACTGATAGTAAAATCCTTGCAACATCTAGAAGCTGAGTTAAATAGAATTTTCTTGAAATTTTAGCAACATTTTTTTCTGTGTTAAACAAGATGTCACCTTTAACCTCTTTTTAACTAACTTGAATTTTGAATTCAGCTGTTAGTTGGATGCCCAGTTCGCTTCTTCACTGCAATGAACGCATATAAAGTGTTAATTTGTCTGAAAGTTCCAACAACTTCCTACAAGCTCACCCATATAACTTTCTTTAATGCTAATATTATATGGCCACATCATTCTGCCAGTAACCTAGATTGGAAAGCTCAATGCATATATGTGCCAATTGTCATTTACTGGCTTATAGAAAACTCATCCATGATAAAGATAGGATTTTTCTAACATAAAGGTACTCAAAGAAGATTTTCACAGAAAACTGAAAATATCTTTGAGAAAATCTTTATGTAACTGACATTCAAAAGTAACTTTTCATGATATTAGCATTTACAACCAGAACAGAAACAAGTCCTTCATTTTTTGGTGATACCAGAAAAAATGTTGACTTGAAAAATGTGTATGATGCATTAACATTGCATATTCACCTCTTGAATACTGTTAAGCCATGCAAAGGGGCTGATTCAAATAACCATGCACAGAAATGGTCAGAAAATTGACATCTGAAATCTTCCTTTGAGTACCTTAATGAGTTAATTTTAAAAGTCACATAATTCTTGACACCTGATATACATTTCACATACATTTAGCTTAGCGTTTTTCTAACTTTGGCAACTGAAATTTGAACGCAAGTCATAAAGACCATAGTTTGCTTACATAATTAGCTTTACTCGTATCATAAATATTACTCCAAAGTGCAACATGCTACATAGTATATCGAACACCTCTCTGTTACATTTGTTACAACATGTAGTTAAAATCATGCAGCATTTGACTTTCCACACTGCACGGTCATGACTAAATTATTCATAAATTTCACCTGTCATAATTAGAGAAGCTTTCTGTTGCTATCCAAAAATATAAACATAATTTCTCTGCTTTAACTAGCCCTGATGTCAATTCATAACACTAGTAATATACCAATAATTCAGAGTCAACTTTTGTACACAAAGGTAACAGCTACACATAATTACAATGATTGTGGTGGGTTCTTAGATATGCAAAAGGTGTGAATCTGTCCAACAGTTTAAATATTATTAAATTGGTGATGCCTAAAAGTGATTACAATGACACATTGAGTGTTCCTTTTGACTTTACCTTACTCCAATTCACTCTTGAACAATCTTACAAACTGAAACATCTTACATGGGTGGAATATTTTTTACATGGAGGTTTTGACTTGCAACATATTTTATATATAATCTAAGCACAACTATCCTTTTGCACCATAATTACGAGTGACCCAATTGATTCTGGCAGTAAGCATACACGTTAAAGCACAATATATGTTACATTATAGATATTGCACATGCAGCAAATTTATAAAGCTAGTCCTCAGGCCTAGCTGCTACATTTTATCATCACCAATATATATGCTTCGACACTAATAATATTTTATGTTGCAATTAAGGGCTGCAAGGTTTTTCTGGATAGGCTCCATGCATAAAATTTAATTTTCCACATATTGAAGTGTAATAAAGCTACCTCTTACTCAAAGTGCTGTGATTTACCATTAATGTGTACTATAGTACCTAAAAGTACACCGAATGGTTCATATGGGACAAGCAACAATATACAACACTTAATATATAGCATCTAGATACTTAACTGACATCCTTCAGGCAATTACATAACTTCAGCCATAACATTCTGTCACTTACTGATCCTCTTGTGTTCACAGGATCTCTCCATTTATTTGGTTTAATTGGCAATTATATAATAATAAATCTCACGATAAGCTGACTGTATTGAGCCTTCTATAGTAATAAGAGGCATGAGAAGCAATACCTGGATAATCTAGCTTATGGAATCTAAGGTACAAACAACAGTAACAGTCGATACTGTTGCATAAAGGATATTTTACATTAATGAAACTGTTGCATTCATTAGCTTAACTTTGCCATAAAGTGATTTTATTACCACCAACATCTACTGATTCCAGACCACTACAGCTGTTGAAAGGTAAAAAGATGTCCCCAGTTAAAAAGATCCTATTGTGCATGCGCACTAACGTTTGTACCACTTCCCAAACACAGGAATACGGCCCTTGCTCTTTCCTTTTGGTGTGGGAGCATTCTGTTCTATGCCAGCTGCAGTTCCACCTCTTGGAGTAGAGGGCGCTGCACCATCTGCTTTGACGATGGTTTCTGCTGCCTGTGCTGATGTGTGTTGCCCTTCCTTTTTGCTCTGTTTCTCTGTGTTCTCCTTTGTATTCTTGTACTTTGGGAAGGTGAAACTTCGCCCCCTCATCTCTGGGATACTGGATTCCCTTGGCGGACCTGCAAACCTTTGTCCACCTCTACTCTGTGAAGGTAGAGGCATTCTGCTCTCTTTCTTCCCTTGGTACTTCAACGCCGCCAAGCTCTGACTCTTTCCTTTTGCTAAAGCCCCGTCAGTATTCACATCTACAGATGTGCCTTTCTTTGTGGAGGGAATTCCACTCCTTCCTTGCTCCTGGAGGCCGGTGTGGCTTTGACTTCTTCCCATTACGCTTTCCGTCGCTGACCTTTCCTTACTCTTCTGGTACATGGGGATGCCCCTTCGCCCTGGCGCTCCTTTCAACGCAGCGCAACTTTGCGACCTCTCTCGGAGGGGTGGTGCACCTTCTTGTGCTGGCGTGCCTGTAGTCAGGACGTCTGCATACGATGGATTGCCATGCTGATAAGATGCAGCCGGTCTACCAAATCCTGCAAAGCTCAAGCTCCTCTCTCTTATGGTCTCCAACTCTTGGTTTACTGCTCCATTCTTTTGCTTGGTCAATTCACCGTCTTCTTGGAGGGCAATTTCTTGCCTTTGCCCTTGCAGTGGTGGCTGGATGCCCCTAGAAGTTGCTGCTTGTGGTTTCTTGCCTTTCTTGTCACCACTGTTGGCTGGTTCACTTGGAACTTCTTTACAGGTTGCGATCTTCGGTGCACTTCCATACTCTTCCTCTGCTTCCTGAGTAATGTTGACAACATTTGGGCCTGCAAGACTTGCATCATCATCTTTCTCAATGGAGAAGGTTGTATTGAGAGCATGGGAGTCTTCAACATCTTGCACTGAAGACACTTCATGCTCAGAACTGGATAAAGTATCAACAGTGGTGTCTACAGCACCAGGGCTAGGGATGGAAGATGATTGGTCTGTGCTGATATATGATGCACCATTTGTATACTCATGTTCTTCCCGCTGCTTCTGCTGCTCTTTTCTTTCGATCTCTTCACTGTCCTCAGTTGGAGAAAAGAGGCACTTTGCATCATCGTCTTCTACTGCAGTCTCGTCTCTGGGTTCAGCACCAAGGACAGGGATGGTACAGCTGTCTTTGCTGCTCTTTGTGGTTATGTATGCTTCCTGTTCTTGTTGATCTGTATATGACACCACATCTTTAATAATTTGCATCTTCTCATCATGAGCTGTCAGTGTCGGTGTGTCATCAGCTGTAACTTCAGCACCAAGGAGAGACACTGTCTCTTCATATCTGTCCCCTTCTGTACTTCCCAATGGCAGCTGATTTCCAAGTGCTGTTTCATCTTTAACCTTAATGCTATAATCTTTCCTGTTATATGCTGACTGTGGGGCGATACTTTCACTGATTTGGTTATAATCTTCAGTAGTGAGTGATACAAAGTCATGTTTTTCTTGGCTGGCCTGTGGCTCAAGCTTGTCCATGCTAGTGGCCTCTTCCTGTGGTCCTGCTGTGTAATGGGTGCTTTCATCTGGATGCTGAACTGAAAGAATATCCACAGTCTGTTCTGTATCACTTAGATGCTGCTGACTTGATGACAAATGATGAATGCCTCCTATCTCTTCCTCCCCTTCATCAGACACCAGAAGGTTTTGGCTATAAAAAAGCAGAACATTTATTTCATAGACTATTAACTCTGGAGATGAATTACTGTTTTTGGTCATTTTTTTTATTGCCAGTAGAACCTGGCTGCAACACCCCCCACCCCACCCAAGCCATACAGATTTTTACTTTATGACCCCAAAACAAGCAAGTGTTAGATTAAGTGGAAAAGAACATCAACTTTTTTAAAGTCTAGTGTTACGGTAGTATAATGTCTAAGATAATTCAACATAGGAAAAAAAGTGTGTTAGTAGCATAACTTTCATTTCCATATGATATACATTTTGTGTTTTCAATGAATGAAACTTTTATTCTTTTATTTCAGAAGTCGGTGCCGATATGTCAAAAACCCGAACAACCATCAGCCACACAACCATCACCAAATCAATAAACATAGTTCTCACTCATATAACTCCTCAATAGGTTCCAAACAATCCTGTAATAAAAATATCCATGATAATACATGACTATAAATCAGTAAAAAGATTGTTACGAACACGATATAGGAAATCATTTCCAGGATCTACTGACTAAGATACAGACATTTCTGTTGTAAACAAACCACTTGGAGTTAGGAAACGCTGAGATAATAATGAGAAATATTTTCTTAAGGGTTCAAATACCTGAGCCTTCTGGGCTGATCTTCTTTCCGATCTTCGTTGGGTAGAGAGAACAGTCTGGTTCGGTGTCCCTATGAGTAATAGATATTTCAAATATTCATTGATACAAAATAGGGATCAAATTTGTGAAAAAGGCTGAATTCTATAAATGCTTACCTTTCATTTTACAAAATTTCATTCTGTACATTTATTTTTGTTTATGGCTTTAGTTTTTGCTATTTGGGCTATGCTACATCAACTTACAGTTACACTATGTATAAAATTAATGTATTCCTTCAAACTTCTAGCATAGGCTGCAAAAGAAACCAGCCTTATTGTGACAGGTCTACAACAGAAGAGGAGCTGTGATGGAAGGAAACCTTAGTAGCTTAAGATTGTAACACAGGGAAAAAATGTATATTGTAAGGATGCATGCTTTGACAGCCACATCTTTTTGAAGTTGCACACATTGAAAAGGAAAGGCAGCTTATTTGAGCTATTTATCACAAGTTACATGTCAATGGTCTGATCCTGTTGTAAGAAGCACTGTTTTGCATGTCAAGACTAGCATTAGAAATGTATGAAGTTGATGCTTTGTTGTGATGGGAAGGAATATGGGGAGGGGGGCATGCTGCATTCCCAATCACAAGTCCCTACCCTGGGCCTCTGATTCCAACTTTTGGTTGTTCTTTTGCCTCCTATACCTCCTCTTTCTCCCTGGTGTAACAGCTTAAGGGGCCAAAGAAAAATCAACTTACAACAGATGCAAAGAAACACATCCAACTTAAAAAAAAAATAAGGATAAGTGCGACAAAATGGTTATATAAAAGCAATATGATGATATCGAACTTCAAGCAGCCTATTTTTTAACATATACATGTGCACTCCCCTTTCAACAACGAACTTTCAGATGATGTAAGGCAAACTGACATATTATGGCGCCATGAGCGATGGTAACGGGGCAAAACTTCCAAGGTCTATGGGAAATTCTCAGAACCGCATTAGCAAGTTCCTAGAAGTCGTTGCCCTGATTTAGGGGGGTCAGACTTGAGTGTGCATTCCAGTCCAATTTAAACTGACGCAAACAAGTCGTTAACCCAAAGTCAACGTTGTTAGCACCATGCTTGTAGGTAATAACGTTGCATAATAACATCATGCACTCATGTAATGTAGGTCTTTAAATCTGATGTTTACGTAACACTGTCTATATTACATCATCACGTAATGTAGTACCTTTCAAGCTCGATGGATTTATACCCAAACTTCATTTAATATAACTGCAATATAACAAGACCTTTTAATGAAATGTGGTTATCAATGCTTTCCCCTTTCTAACTTTTTCTGTAATCCATACAAATTTAGTGCATGGATGCATCATTTGCAGAGAGAAAATGAGCTTGAAGTAGAGACCAACAGACTACACTGCTTGCACACCATTACAAGAAGAATGTAGCCTTGTATTACAAGTTAGAAACTTTGCCACTTAATTGACATCAACTATTTGTTTGTACTTTGTGTTTTTGTGTAAAAGTTTGCCAGAAGTACAGTTACACAACAACTCCCTTGAAGCTTCAAATGTCAATAACAATCTAGCAAGTCTAGTAAGTAGTAAATTTCATGAATAAATTTGACCATAACACTAACCTAACATCTTAACTTAGACAGATTCTAAATTTCTGAATCTTTCTGTTTACCTTTACCAAACTAAGAAAAGAATTGGGAAATACTTAATACAATAAGATAATTGAAGACATTAAAAGGTTAGAAAAAAGCAAGACAAGTCCATGCCACCAAAAAGAAATATTGAGTCAACACCACCAAAAAGAAAGAAGAATCTCTTCCAATATCCCATTGAAAACTGATATACATGTGTATTGATATTGATAAGGATAGGTATATATGTATCCTTTACTCCTTATAACCAGTAACGGTAGTGTTAAGAGTGTGAGGAATGGTATGCTGTTGCAATCTCCAAAAGAGCCCTGCTCCCAAAGTCATGTACCTTACATATACCTTGCTTGAATTTTACTCTAAGAAGTAAACTAGCATACACAGAATTTTCAGAGACTGAAAGAATGACAATAGAGTAGAACAGAACAAAATTGAAGTCAATTGCAAATGTTCCGCACAGAATGACAAAAGCCATGTGCATGCAGATTTAGGAGACAATTCACTGAGACAGCAGAATCTGGTGTTAAAATCTCTGTTGGGAGAAAAAAAGAAAGGGAAAAAGAAACGACAAGAAAAACCTTGCAACCAAGAGTGCACCTAATGAACGGTTAGTATTGCAAGAGAACTCACGGCTGGGTTCTCGCATGGATTGAGATCTGCTTAACGGGGATGGTCTACTCCAAGGGAAACGCTGTGGAGAGAGGCACATTTCTTAAGAGGGATGATGATGCATGGTCTGCACGTTAATGGAAGAAGAGAAAGAAGAGAGAGACAGTACGCAGACAGTAGCTGGTGAAGAGCGGTAACATGTACAATGTATTAAGCTCTTCTGCTCAGACTCTAAACAGACCTGTTAGGAGAAATACAAGCATGAAAATAGAACAGTACATATGAAAAAAGAAACATGATCTAAAAACAGGGACTTTTCCTTAGTCTAAGAGACAATTGAGGAAATTGCCAAATTGGAATGTAAAAATGAAAAGGACTAATTTTTGTTGCTGACTTTTTCATCAACTGCATACTAAATTTCTTGGTAGCCATTGATAATTACAACGCTTGGAATAAATCATTACTATATAAATATTACGATAACTGGGAAAAGCCGCATTCAGTACATTTATACAGTCATGCCAATCATGTCATGCTTTGAATTGGCTAAGGGTTTTATGGGTGCTCTTTGCAAGCCTTTCAGTCTGTAGCTGTAGGCTGCCACAATTATATTCATTGCAAAAGACGATCAAATCCCGAATGCTAATGATAAATATGTTACGTATACATGTATCATGATTGTGTATAGGATAATCCGATGTGAGAAATACTAATCAAGTAAGTTAAACATTTCTTTCAAGACCTCCTCTTTAGTTTCTTCAATGTTTAGCAGGAAAAAGATCAAATAAAGTGTCATATAATAGTTAGTTTTTGTCATCGCCGTTGAATCAGCATTGATAAGTTCTACAAAGACCTATAACTGGATACTGGTACCTTAGACTGCGGTTCCGTCTGTGTCGCTATGGATTTTGCACTTTTACTAACATGGCCGTCTCTCGCATCGATGTACTTTTCCTGGAAAAACAACAACAACATAGCATCAGTCTTTAGACTCCCTACATTTTTTCTTATCAATTCTAATAAATGCCAAGAAAACAACAGCTTTTTGATACCAAATTGTTGTGATATGGAACGTACCATTTGTGTCTGGAGCAGGGAAATGGTACGATCCTTCTCAGTCAGCTGTTGTCTCAACTGAGCAAGCTCTTGTTTCATGTCTTCATTTTCCTGGACCAAAACACAAAAAAAGATCACATAAGTCTATTTCAGTACCAGTTAGTAGTGGTTGCTTGATAATGTTAAGTACATCAATGTGAAAGATGCATGACAGTTTAGCATTGCACAGTGCATCATCATCACCTTGTAGACTGTAACTAGTCTTTATCGAGGGGCAAACAGCAAGAAGAGACTGAGGTTTAGTTTACTTAACACATCACTTGAATGCATAATCAAACTAAGACAGTAGTAAGAGTGTCATTTTTAAAATAAAATTAACAAGTAGGAGCTTCACACAGAAACAGCAACCATGTCTTTAGTTGTACCAAATTTTGTTCTTCATACTGAGATTTTATACTTTTAAGTGAAGGCCAAACCCCTTATTTTAGACTGATGTACGGACTTTATCAACTTAAGAAATTTAACCATACATGATCATGGCTACCATACTCCATGGAAATAAGCGTACAATTGAAAGTCTTAGCATGAGGGTATTATTGTTGAAAGCTTAAAATCTTGTTTTTTTATTACTGTAGGGAAAGAATTGCATTACTATATATATGGTATATGCCTGAAATATATCAAGAATAAAAGAAACATTTCGTCGTTTCACAAAGGATCTGGAGTCTTTCTTACGAATCGTAAGAGCTTTTCCTTCTCTTTTTCAGAAGTTCAACAGCAAGCATGTACACACACCATAGCGCCATTCCCACCAACCTTTAAACAAACCTAAAAGCTACCATGCACCTAAGGCAGATACAAACCCATCACAAACATTTATTTCAAAGAGCACAAACCTTTTTCATGTCTTTTTCTTCCACCTCTCCAACTGCTCCATCTAACATTGCCGACATCAAATGATTCTTGTCTGCAAATCCCTAAGTGACAAGAAAGAAAAGTATTTCAACTTCAATTTGCTCCAATAGGCGTGCTGTTTGCTTCAAAATCTCAAGAGTTCAGCGGTGGAGTTTTCCTCCAAATCAAAGACATCTTTGAAAAAGCGTACTGTACAAGAAACAACTTTGATTTCTCTCATCTGAGTTCTTTGATCAAAAGATCAAATAAATGAACTCTCTCTCAACATCCATGCCTAAAGGTCATCCATTTGAAGAGTAGACTGATGGCCTTTTGTGGATACTGGTTGGCCCTTTTGATACTGCCTTGCCATTGATACATATGCTTGGAGATTAGTTCAGTGGTCAAAGAGTTACACCCTTGCAATAGATTAGTGGGTAGAGTGCTCACTTTCCATTTGTGAGGTTGTGGGTTCAAATTCTGGCTAGATCATGGTAAGGCTTTTGAAAAAGCACTCTACTAGTACATGTATGCCAGATATTCAGATATTCACCACTTACAAACCCTTTTCAACCAGGCACAACAAACTTTTTATATAAAATAACAGTTGATTCCAAATAAAAGCTTAATCTTTTTTTGCACAAAAATCTTTGCATCTTCCCTAGCATTTTACACATCACACACACCGGTAATAATTAGATATTACCAGTGCAAGTACCATGCATATGTACCCCAACTGTGAAACAAATCAAAGGAGCGAGTAGAAACAAATGATCCCAACCGAGATTGGAACCCACGCCAAAATCGGCAGCCCTGATCACAGGCTAGGCACGCAAGCCTTAACCATTAGGCTAAAAGGTCGCGACCAGTTAGATGTCAGTTGGAGGCGCTTGAACCCCCACAGTTATACTACTCCCCCTTTTCTTTCTAGACTTTTGAGTCTCTGAGTACGATATTCCCTGTGTGATCTGATTTTTACTCACAGGCCGGTGTGGAAACCAGTGAAACAAATCAAAGGAGCGAGTAGAAACAAGTGATCCCAACAAAGACTCCAACCCACGCCGAAACCAGCTAGATCACAGGCACGCACGCCTTAACCACTAGCTATAGGCTGAAAGGTCGCGACCAGTTAGACTGGTCAGTTGGAGACGCCTGATCCACCACTGTTACAACTGGTACAAGCACAATGTGTACATTTACTGATTCCATAAGTTAAGTGAATAATAACAGTGTGCAGAGTCTGGTTAATCTTTTAGTTTTATGTAGTCTTACCTTTCCAGCTGGAGTCTGCTCAAAAGGCGAAGATGTTTCCACCTGTCAGAAAAAAGTTAGTCTTTACTGACGGATACAATACTGAACTTTAAAATGTATATATGTAATCTTTTGATTAAGGCAAGTAAACCTGTCTACTGGCAATTATCACGATACTGATCATGAAATCTACATGAATGATTTGAAAGTGTCCAAGCCTCGAGCTCATGCATAGAAAACTGCATAATTTGTATACCTTTCAATATCATAAGGAAAGTTTACAGCTCAGTTCAATTAAACAGATTATGCAAAAAAATTATAAGTAGACAAACTTCACATGTCATCAGGGAGTTACACAGTCGGAATTCATTTACAAGTTAGTAAATGCACATTGTGATCTAAGTGTTGCTTAAAGTAACTTGTGGTGACTCACATGTGAATTGTAAGGCATGTCTTTTAATGCCTCTTACAAATGTATGTGCAATGAAGGAAATGGAGAATAGATCCCGAATACTTATCAAGAACCCGATGGTACAGTAAAACTTTGGTATAGAATGTCGTTCTGTTAATATGTAACCATAAGTATCAAACCAGGGGATTGTCTACGCTAGCTTATTCCATAATTATATATTCTCTACATTGGTTTCCATGGCCTAGAAAGGTCTTATCAAAGAGATGCATTCTACACTAGAGGGATTTGCCATTACAAATGTATGTTACAAGAGGCAAAAGAAATGTCCAGTGTACAGATTGTCGTCTTTGATATCATCCTTATATATAGGCACAGCCTTTTTTCCTAGGCACTTAATGTCAAAGTGTCACATACAGTAATGTTCCACGCCTTTCAAGAATGTAATACGGAGTTGCTTTCAGGCATGCATTAGGAACTCGTGAGCTGTCAAGTTCTGTAGAAAGTGCTAAGATTGACAACTACAATATTAGCCAAATCCCATTTCTTGGAGGCTCAAAACAACTTAGGGATCAGCAGAAAGTATTAGCATTACCCATCTTGCAAACTCTTAAGATTTGCATTATGTCTACAACTGAGACCTCTTCTTTCCAAATGATTCTCTGTCATGCAACTTTTAACTCAACTTGGCTGCTGTGATAATGGCTTTAGTGCCAAAATTTGTTTAACTTTAAAGTGCATTTCAGTGCATTCATGTGTCTTTCAATGTGTGGATATATGGTGCAATGATGTGTATTAGATTTTGTCAATGTCTGAAAACATCTGCTGCCTGAAATGAAGTTTGGGTGCCAAACAGCTTCTTCAGTGTGCTAAAGGTTAACAGACTCCCATACCTCCTGCAGAATTCTCTTCAGCTTCAGAAGACATGTTTTCATGCCTGTCATGTCTTGAAGGAGGTATCTGAAAGACGAGGTGTCTATGGTGACCCCTTCTTCCTCATCGAAGCTTGCTGTCATCTGCCTTGGTGGTTTCATCGGGGTAGATTGAGAACGGGGTCTGTCTCTGTGTGGGCTGTCAGAAGGGGTGGTTTGGGCCCGAGACCTTCCGTACTGTCTTCTTCTATATCTGAAATTATAGTATAAAAGAAAGTTAAGTTACACGTATTTGACTTAGACTTACAATAAGATAACACCATGATATTGTCAACATGCAGGCAGCATGTGAGTAAAAAAACAACCACCCATGTCAGTAGTGCTGATATTCATCAAGCATCTTAATGCCCAGCATACATGTAGCTCAGGGTCAGTGGGCAGGGTCAGTGAAGACAGCTTTGAAGTACAACTAGTAGTAGTGTTACTAGTGTAGCAGGCATTTTTATCAGTGCTGTGGAGAAAGTGTTACTGTTAGTGAAGGAATGGCAATGGGGTCCAGACTTGAAAGTTCCATGCTTTGAGTGCTCAATGTCATATCATAATCACAGAAAGGAGATGTCTTGAAATATACAGCAATCTTTAACAGTCTTCCTTAGTTCAAACTTTTATTTTCCTTGGCTCTGACCTTCTTCTATTTCTTCGCCGCTGAGTCTCAGGTGTAGCGTTATTGTCTTGAGCAACTTGACTGGGAAATGAAGCATAATTTTACATAATGTATTCCACCTATACGTCTGGCTAAACTGTATGATAAATTGAATTGCATGTATCAGGGCTCCAAATTCTGTGCATAAAAGTTTAGGTTACTATAGTAGGTGCACTGTCCCAAAACCGAATTTTGAGCCATGTGTATAATTATAATTTACATTCGGGGTTATAAATCATTGTAGCAATCAAGTGGAGACCAATAACTTCGGCAGGATTGATACTCATCACTCCATTAAGCTGGACTCCTAATTAAGCTTGTAGATACATGTACTCTCACCTCTCAAATAAACGTACCGGTACGTTTATTTTTTTTCGCCAATAGTTCCACCCTGTACTTTCTTATTCTAGACGGTACGTTTATTATTTTTTGAAAAATTGAGGCTTTGCAAACCAGGAATCCCTCTAAAATCGTAAGTTAAGGTTTTTCTGCCCATGTTTCCCCGGTATTCTTGCTCGTAATTCGCTATTTTTCGGCCTACCGGCGTTGATTTTCTCGCCGCTTTGACGGCCTTGTGAAAAGTATCCTGGCGGCACTCGTAACATATCGGTCGATATCGCTATGACGCTACAAAGTAAACCGGAAAATAAGACGCGACATTGACATTTTAAAATACAATTTTCATATAAATAACTTTGATAGTCTCTGTTTACATCGTAAACCAAAGCACGCTGATCAAAAACGTGTGGAGTAGGGTGCTCACCTGCACGGGGAATAATAATTTCCTGACCACTATATCCGTAGTATCGGCAGCGCGGCGGAAGAATTATTTGTTCGCAGAAGACATGTAACACGTTAAAACAACAATCATAACTTAACTTCCCTTGTGATATGTGTTTTGAGGCCACAAAATCTGTAAAACGGCAGAAATATGTCCGATATGATTCGGTAAACAACAGCGCGAAATCGCGAAACATGGCCGCCACTCTCAGGCATGGCGACAGTAAAACTAGCAGCATATTGCGTAGTGCGGATACCGATCTTTAAAATGATACCGTAAACGCATGGAAATATTATATTTTTTGGGCAACGATAGACACACAGCGCCATATTCATTTTCAGAGGGTTCATTTTCTTAAATAATAGTAAGATTTTCCCAATTTTGGCGGTTCATCGCGGGTTTCTAGTGTCAACACGTAATGGGTAACTTCTTAGTATGTGCGGTCTGTGACGTTGAGCTTCTTTTACAGTCGATCTCTGTTCAATATTGTGGGATTTACCGTGGGAACTCGAAATCCGAGCGTCTCACTTTGTTTTCGACGCTATATATGGAGCAAAAGTTTATAGACATATTTCTTCTGTGGAAGGACTGTGTTCATATTTGTGTTTTTTTGTGGTTGATGTCTTTAGAAAATATGATCAGGTACATTTAACTTTTAAAAGTACTCTGATGATTTTTGTTATATGTCACTGATTGTCAGTCATAATAAAATGATATAACAATTTTCTTTGATCACTTGCTTCAAGTTCCAAGTAGAAAAAGCATGTATCATGTACATTTTCACTTGTTGAATTTGAAAGCACCGTGGCCCCCGGTTAGGGGTCATAGCGGGGAACCTATGCCCAATTTTTCAATATTACTATAATTATATTTTACGAAGAGGTGAGGAAGATCATCATGATTTGAACAAGCTATGGACAGTTATTCTGTTCAATATCTATATACTTAATAGGTATGGCATAATTGACTAAATATAAGTTACCTACCTGCTTATTATCTTATTTCCCTCTGACAGTGACAGTTGTACATGTATGGACACAGTTTACCTAGCCTCGACTGTCGATTTTTGAAATTTTCCGGGGGGTACTTTTATTCCAGGGGGTACTTATATTACATTTTGAAAATTTGTCCGGGGGGTACTTCTATTCCAGGGGGTACTTCTATTTGAGAGGTGAGAGTAGTACATGCATGAACAATTCAACCTAATTAGTTTCATAGTGAGCAATCAATGATGGGAAATGAAGGTACTGCTTGATTCAAAGTGACATTCTTGAGATAGTCTATCATATAAAATTATAACCACCGCAGATGCTTTCTAAGCTAACACTCCTTTATGATACATGTGTATCTACAACACAATTATTGTAGATTTCATAACTGTATCGTTCTATATCTATCATAATGATCTACTCAAAATTTGTGTATAGCAACCAATACAACAGTACAATCATAGACCAAATGAAATGGTGCAGTTTCAAGTGCCTGATGTTCAGCAAAATGCTCTTTCTGCTTCAAGCATGTTAAAAAGTCAACTGACTCATCGAGTGGAACTTGACATGAAAACAAACACATGCATTGAAGTACAATCTCAGACTGTAATAGAAGACTTAGAGGCCTTTACTTTTGTTCAGAGCTTCCCTGTTTCTTTACTCTTTGCTGCTGATGAGTCCTCAGGCTTTGAGATCAAAAGATCAACACAGAAAATAAAGAGAAAATTACAGATTATATGATTCATGATGTTCTACTTCACAATTTTTACTCTTCATCTTAGCAATTTGCCATGTTTTCATCAGTTTCCTTATAATTAACCACTGCAAGCATGATTTCAATACAACTCATAATATTCACTTAAGCTTGTAGCTCAGAATCACTATTGTTTGGGTACCAGACAGAGTAAATCATAAGTCGGCTACAAAATCCAATAACATTCCAAAAATAATCAGTTTTTTTCATTTTAGACATCAAGTGCCTTCATCAGTAAACAAAATGAATCTGACCTATTTCAAGAACTACCACATTAACAGTTTGATAAAACAGTCACCAGTGTAACAGTTATAACTTGTCCATGACTGTAATCTCACCTTTTTTGTGAATGGCTGGTATCAAGCTCTTCCAAAGTGTCACTGTCCTCCCTCCCATCGGCGTCCGTCGGCGTTCTTGCGTTCCGTCGTGGACTGTGCCACCGTCTGTGATGCCGCGGTCTCTCGTCGCCCTGATCAAAACTCTCGTCGTGCGAGGAATCCATGTCTAACATGAGGTCGTCAGACTCAAGGTCAGATGACGCCGACTCGTTCTGGTCGAGACTGTCTCTGCGTACGGTCGCCGTGAGGGGAGACTCAGGTTTGAGTCTCGAACTACTTACTACTCCAGGACTCTTCAGAGTTTTGGTGGAAGATTCCTGCCTACAGTGACTCCTTCCAGGAGTTCCCTTTTCTCGTGCTTCCTTTCTGGCTTCCTGCCTTGCTGGTGTCGAAGGTTTTGAGTCGGCTATGCCACCCTCTGTACCTCCCCTACTCTGTCCAGCTTTACCAGGACTTCTGCCGGCTGCTGAGCTCCTTACTTCTGCTTTCTGTCCACTATCTTTCGGTGTTGTTTCCTGAGATGCTCTCTTTGGTGTTCTGGTGGAGCTAGCAGAGCTGACGTTCGATGCAGTGCTAGCGTTGGACTGAGTACGCACACGATTTGATGGCGCGTCGGTAGCGG